>NW_007746798.1:3948-4716 GCF_000696425.1 Galeopterus variegatus | reverse complement strand
ATCCATTCTTTTAACAAATTTTTAAGTGCACAACACCTTATCGTTAACTATAGGCAGTATGTTATACAGCAGATCTCTGGAACTTACTCATTTTATACAGTTTTAACTTTATACCCATTGGATAACTCCTCATTTCCTCTTTCACCATTCCCTGGTAGGCTTCATTTTATTGATTATATCTGTGCCTTTGACTATTTCAGATGCCTCATATCAGAGGAATCATTCAGTAATTGTCCTTNCAGTAATTGTCCTTCAGTGACTGACTTAATTCACTTAGCATACTGTCTTCCAAGACCATCCATGTTTTCACAAATGAGATATTCTTCTTTTTAATGGTGAATAATATTCCATTGTATGTATATGCCATATCTTTTTTAATCCATTCATCTATCTATGAACATTTGGGTTGTATGAACTGTGGGATAATAAAATTTCTTTGTTTAAGTCACCCAGGCTGTAGTATTTTCTTATAGCAGCCCTAGAAAACGAATACAAAATGTCGGCTCTGCAGTTCAAACCTGAGTCCTCCAAGGGTTAATCTTAAGCCTCCTTTCCATGGGGCCTGAACAAAACCCAGTGGTAGAACAAAAATGCAAATTAGAAAAAGAAAGAAAGAAAATCTTACCTGCTAAAACACCAAGAAACAGAAAACAAACAATAAAAGGGGATGAAAGAACAAAATATATTTCCAATATCCAAAGGAAGAGTGATATAATGACAGGAATTAGACAATACCTTTCAATAACAGCCCTAAATATAAATAATTAA
>NW_007746798.1:1692-2012 GCF_000696425.1 Galeopterus variegatus | reverse complement strand
AAACTACCAAGACTGATTCAAGAAGAACTAGAAAACCTGAACAGACCAATAACAAGCAACAGGATTGAAGCACGAATCAGAATTCTCTCAACAACAAAAAAGCCCAGGACTGGATGACTTTACTGCTGAATTCTACCAAACTTTTAAGAGGTATTAATAATCTGCATCAAACTACCTATGACATTCTTCATAGAAATGGAAAAAAATAATCCAAAGATAGATATGGAACAAAATACTGTGAATACCCAAAGCAGTCCTAACCAAAATAAAAATAAAAATAAAGCTGCAGGCATAAAACTATCTGATATCAAATTGCACTA
>NW_007746798.1:0-550 GCF_000696425.1 Galeopterus variegatus | reverse complement strand
AATGTTGTCAAAATGTCTATACTAATCAAAGTGATCTACACATACAGTGCAATCCCCATCATACTAACAATGACATTTGTCACAGAAACAGAGAAAGCAATTCAACATTTTTGTGGAATAACAAGACACATTGAAATGCCAAAACAATACTGAGCAAGAGGAACAAAGTGGGGGGGGGGCAGTGTCACATTCCCTGACTTCAAAATATACTAAAAAGTAGATTAATCAAAACACTGGTACTAGCACAAGAACAGACACACAGACCAGTGGAACAGTACAGAGAATCCACTTACCTACCATCAAATGATTTTAGACAAAGAAGTCAAGAACTTACATCGGACAAAAGAGAGTCTCTTCAATAAAAGTTGCTGGGCAAATTGAAGATCTATATGCAGAAGAATAAACCTAGACCCCTATTTCTCACTGTACACCAAAATTAACTCAAAATGAATTAAACACTTAAATGTAAGACCTCAAACTAAACTTATAGAAGAAAACAGGGAAAATAATACAGGACAGAAGAATGGGCAAAGATTTTATGAATAATACT
>NW_007746797.1:12363-13021 GCF_000696425.1 Galeopterus variegatus | reverse complement strand
GCTATATGCAGTGGGTAGGATGGGAGGACTAGATGGACAATGGACAGGCTGTGCTCAGCTGCTGGGACTCACCAGACAGCAACATAAAAGATATGAAAGAACAGCATATAAGATGTCGACCAGCTTCCAGAACCCTCTGCCACTGGCAGTGGTTTGTGCATTCTCCAGAGAAAGTTCATGTTTCCTAAATCTCAGGCTCTTCTGCTGACATAGCCCCAGCCACTCTCCCCTTACCCAAGCCATCATGTCACTTTCAAACAGTACTCTGTCCTGCACTCATTAACTCACTTAATTGCCACAAGAACCCCAGGTTAGGTATTGTTATCATCCCTGTTTTACAGATGAGGAAACTGAGGCTCAGAAAGGGTAAGTAACTTGCCCAAATTCACGCAGCTTAAATGGTGAAGTCAATTTGAACCCCATCAGACTTTCAATGTCTATTCTTAGTTACTACATCATCATGCAGGTTTTAATGGTAGTGTCCAGCAAAGGATATGGGGTTTTTTTTAAGGATACATTGTTTAAGACCCCAGTCTCCAGTGGTAGTAATGAAAAGTAATTGATCATGCTTTCCTTAGTTCTAATAAGGCTTTAAGCAGCTGAAGTAGCCAAAACACAGCTAATAGACCAAAAAAAAGGTGTGTGTGTGGCGGGGGGG
>NW_007746797.1:6905-7227 GCF_000696425.1 Galeopterus variegatus | reverse complement strand
GGACCATTTATTTCACAGTTACCCTCAAAATTTGCATTTGTCAAGTCTACTCTGGAAAATGCTGTGTGGAAGTCTTCTGCTCTCAAATTTATTTTATTAATGCAAACTGTCTTTCAGAAATGTCCCACCTATGTGAAACTCCACTCACTAAAGGACCGAATACAGAATATTGCATTCAGCAAATAATGATTGTATACAATTTAAATAGATCAGACTGTATTGCCATAAATGGCTCTAACTTCTACATGTACAATTATTTCTACCTAGTTAGACATCACTTACGTTTTAGCAAAAAAATATATATATATTCCCTAAGCGGCCA
>NW_007746797.1:3909-6736 GCF_000696425.1 Galeopterus variegatus | reverse complement strand
ACCTAGTTAGACATCACTTACGTTTTAGCAAAAAAATATATATATATTCCCTAAGCGGCCATCAGAGTCTTCACAAATACCATGTATTTTCATTAGAACCCTCTAGAGCTTCACTTAGAACTTATTTATTCTTACTTTAGCCTAATCGTAACTTTGTAATCAGTTTCCTAATCTGTAACACAAAAACAGCCTAGTAAAGATGAATTTACTAACCACAGAAATAAACCTGAGAGGCTGACCATGAAGGTAAAGATAGAAAAACTAAAAAGTAGACACAAAATTTTACAGCAGTCCAGGAGGATTTACTGCAGGGAAAAACCCACTAAGAACCTAATATCCCTGACAACTTCATTACGTTATCTCCCAGAACCCCCGAGCAATCAAGGAAAAAGTCAAATTATATTCAATAGTAGACTAGATTAAATAAAACAGGAAAGTGTGTAATACATTTTGGAAAGCTTTCCTTCTGCATTGATTTTTAAATAAATAAATAAGACTGGATGTGTTAAATGGTCAAACAAATTTTCCGGAAATTTCTGAGAAGAAGAGTACACACCATCCCACACAAGTGCTAGGTAAATGAGATGTAGTTACTGTCCATGCAATTGATCGCCCATTGCTTGACAAATCATCCCATGTTTCTGCCCTTCACCGACCTTCTTAGCACACTCTGCCCCAGATTCACTCAGCCCCTAGAACTCTCTAAGTCTCAAAGATCTGTGTCCAACGTCAAAATCCCCACACAGCTGACTTGGCATTATGCAGCCTCCGCTGGTCATTTATCCAAGTAATTTAACAAGAGTGACAGATCAGGGCTACGACACATTTACATCTAACAAGTAAATGGTGATCCCTCAAATACAGCCAAGTTAGAGTGCTGGGCTGGCAGATTTGAGAGTATAAAGAGAGCTGGGGGCCACACTCCCGAAATTGCTCAGACCGCAGCATCTCTAGGTAAGTGCTCACAGGTGCCCACTTTTTTGCTGCATGTAGCTATGATTTTACCTGATCAGGTTACCAGTCAAGGAAGGCAGTCAAGGTAGCCCTTATTGATGGCCTACTAGGTGTAAGGTCCTGTGTTAAAGGCAATGTTGGATCAAGAGGGTAAAGGAAGATACCCGCCTTTGAAGAAGCTTTTACAAGGGGTGAAAAGACAAGACTATAAGCAATTACAAGACAAAAAAAAATTCATCTGCAGAACAAAACTGAATATGATGCATAATTCCCCCTCTGATTGTTTAGGTCAATGTTATACTATTCAGTTAGCAAATTAACATGTTAACTTATGATATCTCTTCTGTGATTGTGTTAAACTATTATTTAAAATTTTTACAGTTAAAAGTTTTTTTCCCATGTCAGGATGTCTGGGAGGTGATTGTGGGAAGAAACATTCCAAGCATTTTATTCATCTTAGGATGCATCATAGTCTGGTTATTATTAATTGGTTTGCAGATTAGTCTTGCATGGTGTGCTCTGCAGATTTGGACTGGGTTGTGTCTAATGGTGCAATAGCATCCTGCAGACTGACTCCAGCTTTTGGAGACTTGTGATGCTGTGATTTCAGGCTACCACCTACACTGGAGAACCTTCTGTCATAAGCTCAGAGAGCTTACAGGAATCTTAGAAAGGTTCTGGTCCACCTGTCTTGTTTTACAGAAGAAAACAAAGGCCCAAAGAAATCCGAACAGCCACTTAACTGACCTGGTATTACAAATCTGTGGCTGTACCTTCAAGTCATAAAAAATTCATTAGAACTAATTTCATTAGAACCCTCTAGAGCTTCACTTAGAACTTATTTATTCTGGGCCGGCCCTGTGGCTCACTTGGGAGAGTGCGGTGCATGTAGCACCAAGGCCATGGGTTCGGATCCTATATGGGGATGGCCAGTGCACTCACTGGCTGAGCGTGGTGCAGACAACACCGTGCCAAGCGTTGCGATCCCCTTACCAGTCAAAAAAAAAAAGAACTTATTTATTCTAAGAATTTATTCTAATGTAATGACTTAATTGCTTTCTGAGAAATTTGTGAGAATTGTAGGATATAGCCAGAGATTACTAGAGACTCATAAAAGGAGAGGGAAGGAGGCAACCAGAATAGTAAATCAAATGCTGAAAAGTCTGTTTTTGCCGAAATGGGATTTCATGACCTGTTCTTCTGACTTTGTAAAAGTAATGTACGATAAATGGGAAATTTGTTTAAATTAAATTTGATACTGAAAAATTTTTAGACACTCAGGACTCCTTGAGATACCCATGCAGTTTATAACCTCCTGCAGCTGAGAGTCTTTAGTCCTAGATGAGTTTTCAGCTGCTCTGTCTTCATCTTCTCCAGGGGAATTTAGGGCATTACCTCTTAAAGAAGTCTTTGTCCAAAATTCACAATTTTTCTCCTGCTGACAAAAGAATTTGACAATTGCCCCTAAGCATGCCAAGTTAGAATCTGGATCATTCCCCTCTCCCCTTTCTTTCTTCCCTGATCCCTCACAGCCCCCCAATCAGAAGCAACATCTTTCTAAGTTCCCGTAATACTTCATTTAGACTCATAAAATTTGTTGTCATCTTTTTTGTTCAAAGATTTATTTGAGCATTTCTCCTGACCTCTGCTAAATGCTGCACTCCTGTAAGGTAGACGCTGTAATTTATTCCTCTCCCTTCCCCCTTAAGGAGCTGACACTGTACTTTGTACACACAGAAAGTTCTCAAAAAAGTGTTAACCAAATGTTATAATTAACCAATTATTTAAAGAATGATGATTTAACTGAAAATAAAAATGCAAAATGGCAAATTTATTTTCATCCCACACTGCCCACCTTGTACCTATTTAAATG
>NW_007746797.1:1583-2178 GCF_000696425.1 Galeopterus variegatus | reverse complement strand
TGAAAGCGTGGACCAGCTACAGCAGCATCAACTGAGAAATTTGTAAAATATTCAAAATCTCAAGCCTCACCCCAGAACTACTGAAGATTCCTAGTTGGATTCATATGCACATTGAAGTTTAAGAAATACTGCTTTATTTCCCTAGTGTAGACGGATGCAGCACACTCCCTAAAAGGGAAGCATATATTGCCCTATTTTATCAATTCTGCTTTTTTCACATTTTTCACAAAAATGTTATCTTTCAAATTGGGATGCATATTGCAATTCATGAAAGGAGTACTATACTTTAAATTAGCTGCATTTCTGCTTTATTTGTAGGACATACAATTGATGGCATCTTAGATTTTGATAAAATAAGGTAATTGATTTTAAATAAGTATACAATTATTAAATTAAGGAATATTTGCCTAAAATAATTTTGTTTACAGCGAACAGGACTATGCTATTATTTTGGACTTAGAAAAGCGAAGTAGTTTTAGAAAAGTAAAATAGTGCTTTAAATCAGTGCTTCCCAAGCATCACATGTGGCTCTTCTGGAAAATTCAGATTCTCTGGTCCCAAGCACAGAGATTCTATTGCAGATAACTTTCAGCAA
>NW_007746797.1:0-477 GCF_000696425.1 Galeopterus variegatus | reverse complement strand
AGCTTTTCTACTAATTTTTTTGTTTTAGAAAATATTATTTTCATAAAAATATGTTATGTTCTTATGTAATGGGTTTAGAAGTAATTTTAAATGAATTTATAGGGCTGCGCCTGTGGAGCACTCGGGAGAGTGTGGCCCTGGGAGCGCAGCAGCACTCCCGCCATGGGTTCGGATCCTATATAGGGATGACCGGTTCGCTCACAGCGCTCACTGGCTGAGCATGGTGCAGCCGGTCTCAAAAAGGACAAAAAAAAAAAAATTAAATGAATTTATAAAAATTTTTAATTTTCCAAATTCTAATTTTTAGTATGATAAATATCGATCACTTTGACTTACATAAACGAAAACTCATTGGATTCTCAGTCATTTAATTTTAAGAGTATAAAGGGGTTCCAAGGCCACAAAGTTTGGGAACAACTGCTGCAGTGAAACCCACTTAAGCCAGGACACTAGGGGACTACCTTCAGAGAAATGAAA
>NW_007746796.1:11874-13021 GCF_000696425.1 Galeopterus variegatus | reverse complement strand
GGCGACGACTGTCTGAACTTGTTCTGATAGGCCTTCAGCGTGTCGGCCGTGAGGATGTAGGGGTGCTGGCTGCGCATGTTCTGGAACTTCTCGAACATCTCTGGCTGGTATTCGGCAAATTCAAAGGCCTCCACAGGCCCTGAGGGCGTGTTGGCCACCACCGACACCCGCACAGTGGGCATCTGGCTGCCACTGCAGCTGATTCTCTGCATCTGGCTGATTCTGTTCAAGACGGCGTCCACCTTGGACTCGAGGCCCTTCTGGGCCACAAATACATTCTGATCTCTCGAACCGTCAAACCCCAGAATCACATCCAGATTACAGGCTGAAAGGGAGAAACGCAGGACATGAGCTCTGCATGGAGGCTGCCGGATGAATTCTACCCACGCCAGTGACAGGCAATCCCACATGTGCACCAGGATGTCGCCCTCAAAGGAGAAACAAGGTCTCCTGTGTACGAGCTTTGAGAAGCACTTAGATCCGCCTCTCACGGGGAAAAGTGAGGGGAGCTGCTAGGAACCCAAACTGCAGGCTGGGTTGTATTAGTGTTCACTTTTTTGGTGATGTTAATCTTGGCATGATGATATGTAGTAGATGTTTAGAGGCATCTCAAGTTTGTACTTTAAATAAAAGCACTTGCAAACACCAATACTCTGATCTCAAATAACTGATCTAATAAACCTATAATCAGAAACAGAGATCAATAAATCTGAATCATTTGGAGGATTAAGGAATGTGGGGAGGGGGGAGTAAGTCTTACAAGGGCAAAAAAAGACAGCTTGCACCTGTCCTGGAAGAACATCCGAAAGCAGGGTGAGATGAGCAGCAGGCATGACCCACGGGGATCCAAGCAAACGCCTGAAGCTACCAAACGCTTAAGGATGCACAGGCCCACGCCCGGGGCCCAGTAACTAAAAGACCTGCCAATGTGAACAGGAGAGGATTGAAAACATGCACACAAAGGGACTACCTTTGGAAACATCCGTCACACCAGGACATAAGGTTTCGTGCATTGCATCATGCAAAGTTTCCAAAACTTGCTCGCTCAGTTCCGACAGCTCCTGCACATTCCCCACCCGGAACGCTGTGGCACTGTTGGAGGCGATCTTTCCCACCTCCTCGGAGTCGATGTTCCTCACGCCCACTG
>NW_007746796.1:6235-6769 GCF_000696425.1 Galeopterus variegatus | reverse complement strand
AAGAAATCCAATTATGGTATTTGAAAGGGGGGCCTTTAAGAGTGATTGGATCCAGGGCTGTGTCCTTGTGAGTGGATCGATCTGTTCGTGGGGTAGTGGGCGTGGTCCTGGTTGCTCTAAAAGGAGAAGAAGTGAATAGTTTAACTCTCTCTTGCTCCCCCCGTTCTCAGCATGTGACACCCTGCATTGCTGGCGACAAGGCCCTCCCCATGTGTGCTCCCTGGTTTTTGGACTTCCCAGCCTCCAAACTGTAAAAAATAGATTTCATTTCTTTATAAATTACCCAGTTCAAGCTATTCTGTTATAAGTAACAGAAATGGACTAATACGACTATTATTTCCCCTATTTTTAACTTTGAAGTTAATCAAAAAGTCTTGGGAAAGATGAGCCACATTTTCCTATTAGAATTCTAAGTACCTCTCAGATGCCATTTTATGAAACAAATACGTTGCCACTCAACCAATTTCAACCTGCCTTTTGCTCCCTATATTGCCGGGCTACTTACAACAGAAAAGCAGTGCAGAGAGAGCTGAG
>NW_007746796.1:0-414 GCF_000696425.1 Galeopterus variegatus | reverse complement strand
GAACCAGCAAGAGAAGAGGAAACAAGTGTCCTATTTCAAAGCAGTGCATATTAGCAAAAAACAGAACTAGATCTATCTGTTCAATCTAACATCATGCTTTCCTATGAGGGGAACCAGCAAAAAGCACCACCAGGTTCTGCTCTTGCATTAGGTGGCGGTCACTGCAGGAGAACAGATAGTATTTTCAAATTGTTATACATAAAATTATTGAAAATGTGGTCCTTATAGTAATTTTGCTTAAAAATTGACCCCAGTCTCTAGTAACAAAGGCTAATATGGGTTAACCACCCCAGGATAACTGGGTTGCCATGTGTCACTCTAATTGAATTATCTTTCCACTATATGGGGTATCTGGGGTCAGGGTCTCTGTCAGTGCTTTCTAATCCACTGTCATCAGACAAAGAAACCATGGAG
>NW_007746795.1:8616-13021 GCF_000696425.1 Galeopterus variegatus | reverse complement strand
TGTAGCTGTGTACTAAAAGCATTGACAGCAGGAAAAGAAAATTTAGGGGGAAAATCAGGTATTAGCATTAAAAACATATGAAGAAGCAAAAGATATTTATGGTTAAATTGAGCCATTTTTAGATATTAAAACTTCCATAGACCAGTGATTGATAAGGAAGTCTGTGTTGCTTCACCATACTAAATAATTAAAAATTGGTCACAAGACAATATGTACTAAAAGCAAACCACTGCTTTCAAATACTTATTAATTGAATAATTTTGAACATATGCAAAATATTATGACTAATTTTATATGGACCAGGGGAAAAAATGGACAGTATTATGAAAGATTAGAAAACTTAACTTGAGATATATTTTTAATTTTGTTTAATTGAAACATTTTGACTGCATATATTTATGGGGTACAGAGTCATATTTCAATACGTATGTATAATGTGTGCTGATCTATTCAGGTTAAGTGGTATATTTATCATTGAAAATCTTTGTCAGTTCTTTGTGATGTGCACATTTGATCTCCTCTCTTCTAGTCATTTGCTAACATGCAGTAAGTCATTATTAATTATAGATTCCAGGGTTTACTGTACATTAGTTGGACTTATTTTTCCAATCTAGCTATAATTTTGTGTTCATTAACCAGCCTCTCACTATTCCCCTCCGACCTCCCCTTTCCCACCTCCAGTAACCACAGTTCTCTCTCCTTTTGACAGTTCAACTTATTATTATTATTACTATTATCTATTTACTTGTTTTTGTCTTATTCTCTATTTTAGCTCCCATGTATAAGTGAGAAGATGTGGTATTTCTCTTTCTGTGAGTGGCTTATTTCACTTAATTATAGTCTCACCTTTAGAAATTTGATGTAATGATTGATTCATGCTGTATGCATCAATCATTAATTTGGTTCTGAAGATAAAGTGAAACGGATGATACATATCTGCATTTACTGTATTACTCAGTTGTGTATGTGCTGTGCTTAACAAAACCTAACAGAACAGATATTTTTGTTGAATATGTCAATTTCAAAGTATGCTGTTTGATTAAACAGTTAATCAATTGTCTGTTGATTTCATTTGATTCCAGTTGTATTAGTATAAACCATGTACAACTTTAAATATTCAAAAATAGGGTGTTTGTCACTGTTCTAAGAACATCTGAACTCTAGGAATATTAAAATGATGTAATAGAGATTGGGGCATGTAATCTAGAAAACCCCCAAAGTGGTAAATTCTGATATTTTTCTCCTTCTTTATATGTTATTCATTTTATGTGCTTCTTTATCTTGTATAGGAGATAGTACGAAAGCCAAAATAATAAAAACCATCTGTGCATAAAAGAAGAGTAGGCAAGTTGTGTGGAGAATGAGGTACTCTGTGAAGTATGTTTTTATGAACTCCGATCTTGGTTCCTAATACGTCCCTCAATGAACAACAGAGAAGCATATTATTGAGGATTGCTTCCCTTGCCTTTCCTGGCTGACTATTATCTATTTACTTGTTTTTGTCTTGTTCTCTTTTTTAGCTCCCATGTATAAGTGAGAAGATGTGGTATTTCTCTTTCTGTGAGTGGCTTATTTCACTTAATTATAGTCTCACCTTTAGAAATTTGATGTAATGATTGATTCATGCTGTATGCATCAATCATTAATTTGGTTCTGAAGATAAAGTGAAACGGATGATACATATCTGCATTTACTGTATTACTCAGTTGTGTATGTGCTGTGCTTAACAAAACCTAACAGAACAGATATTTTTGTTGAATATGTCAATTTCAAAGTATGCTGTTTGATTAAACAGTTAATCAATTGTCTGTTGATTTCATTTGATTCCAGTTGTATTAGTATAAACCATGTACAACTTTAAATATTCAAAAATAGGGTGTTTCTCACTGTTCTAAGAACATCTGAACTCTAGGAATATTAAAATGATGTAATAGAGATTGGGGCATGTAATCTAGAAAACCCCCAAAGTGGTAAATTCTGATATTTTTCTCCTTCTTTATATGTTATTCGTTTTATGTACTTCTTTATCTTGTATAGGAGATAGTACAAAAGCCAAAATAATAAAAGCCATCTGTGCATAAAAGAAGAGTAGGCAAGTTGTGTGGAGAATGAGGTACTCTGTGAAGTATGTTTTTATGAACTCCGATCTCGGTTCCTAATACGTCCCTCAATGAACAACAGAGAAGCATATTATTGAGGATTGCTTCCCTTGCCTTTCCTGGCTGACTAGAGTAATTTGACCAGGATAAGCGGGAGAGTAAGCTGTGTTGTAGCTGTGCCCACGAGCAGAAGCATGAGAAAGGCTCTACCCAAAGGAGAGAAAGGAGGACAGAAGCACAAGTGGCCCTGGAAAGCTACCTCTGGTGGATACTATCAGAATATTATTCAGAAATAATTACTAGAACAGAGAGATGATAGATTACCTACTTTAAGGACTTTCTCGGTGTAGAAGAATGCCTTTCTTACATCTTCTATTAGATGTTTTAAATTCTGTACTATACATAACATTTCTCTTCACTGATTCAGAGGTTCAACAGTCCTCTTCCTTTGCCAACTTAGTTAGCTAAAGTGTAAACATGTAACAAATAAAAGAAAATCTTTAGGTTCCATATTTTCCTTTTTCTCCTACAAATCCAGCAGGATTTAAGAGTTAAGTTTATGATTATAAAATAAAAACTAAATAATAACAAAAAAGAATAAAAGAAGTCAACAAATCTTCCAACATTTTGTATGATTTTTAAAAATCTTTGTTGTTATTGGAAGTGATATTATGCATTTCCTACCAGTATTGCCTGGTGCTTACAAAGATTGTTTCCTCATCTTCTGCCAGACAACTCTAAAAAAGTATCAATTTTCTCCCAAATAATTTTGCTGAGGACAATTGTTCATATTGCTGTCAGAAAAAAGAGAAGACAATCTTATGTCGGTGGAAGGGTTTTAACCTTTTCAGGTCAAACAAAAATTAGAAGAAAACTTTGGATTCACTGACTCAGCGATATACTCACAATATTTTGCATGCATTTTCAGTGATTTTCTGAAGTCACAATAATACCCAATTCTGTAGTCACAGTAGTATCCCTGGATCTCTGTAGTCAGCCACCACCTCATTTACTTTGCCTTTGCCTTCACACCTCCAGATAACTAGATCTTCAGAAGGTCAGTATAATTTCTCATCCTGAGGAAGGGTGAAAGTACAATATAAATCATCATGCTGCATGATAGATTTAGCATCAAACACCCTAGCTCCCACACTCAGTTCTTATCACTGGGATCCTGTATTGCTCTCTGAGTCTTGTTTCTGCTAAGCAATTCTAGGATATGGTTCTCCAGCAAAGAGCCCTAAATAATGAGACCTCCCTACTCCCATGAAACTCATTTTTCACAAACATTTAATTCAATTCCTGATCCCTTGTCTCTTATGATTGTCTGTGTGTGTGTGTATGAGTAGACCTGACCCTTAGCACCAACATCAGAGTTGAGTCCCTGTTACACCTCTTTTTGTTAAAATGATATTATCTAGAAGCTGGCTCAGTTGGTTAAAGCACAGCCTTGTAACACCAAGGTCAAGGGTTCAGATCCCCTCACTGGCCAGCCAACAAAAAAATTAAATAAATAAAATAATCTAATATCTAATATCATTATAAATATAAAATTGAGAAAAATTAAGTGCCATGAGATTAAAAAGTTTTTGTGGTTGATAAAGTGTGGGAAATGTTGTATCCGGCACCTCTCTTTGGGAATTTACAGTTCATGTCAACATACACTGTAAGTAGCATTACAGTAACAGAAACTAACCTTTAACTTTGTTTAATTTGGCATTTTTCAAATAGATTTGCATACGTATCTTTTATAGCATACTTATTGATAACATAATGTTGCTATTTTAGAAGGTAGATGTTTTAGAAAGAAACTCTGAACTAAGAATACTGTGAAATGCTTTTCTGTAACAATAACGTCCAAGATAATTATGTTATGGCCACCAGTAAATGAGATCCTTATATTGAAATTATGGTTTACTAAAAGTGGCCATTTACTTACTATACCCTTCATACATAGCAGAGGTGTGAAAAGAGACAGTATGGGGTTTGCAAATTTAAAAATTTTATAAAGTGTTTTCCTTAAATTATTTTTCCTGTCTGATAGAAACTCAGTGACTCTGATATGACCTGAATATTATTCCCTTCACTAAATATTCATGTGACCATTTTCTCTGAAGGGAAAGAATCCCTTGAAGACTAACAATTAAAACTTTGCCATTTTCACCTTTACAGTTATAAGGTCTCATTTTAATATTTAATAGCATCTACTTCCATCTTAGATTACTATGAATACCATGATTGTTTCATTTTTTTTTTTTTTTTTTGTCTTTTGTCTTTTTCCGTGTCCGGCAATGGATCGCAACCCT
>NW_007746795.1:6919-8004 GCF_000696425.1 Galeopterus variegatus | reverse complement strand
CTTAAGTAGGTAGTCCGATCTTTACAACTGGAATTTTCCTCAAATATATTCTAAGGTAAAAGATATAGAGTTAATGTATCTGGATTTCAACAAGGCATTTGCAAACGTCTCTTTTAGTGTTCACTGCTGGCAAGATGGAAAAATATTGACTGATGGTATAGAACCAGACAGGATTATTATTGGTTGAAAGATTATAGTCAGATAACTCTTGGAAACTGGAAAAAAATTGAAAGACTAGGTGAAGTTTACCAAAATACAGGTCAATAATTGTCAGAATTGACCTTTATTCCCAAGTTTATTGATTAGAATTTACATTGTTATCAATAGAACATGAAACTGCAGAATTCAGAAAAAAACAGTGAAAAAGAGATTTTGCCTATGTTCATCCATATCTGGAGCTGTGTTTAGTTCTGGCCTTAGCTGCCAAAAGTCATTAATAAAATGGATCAAGTCTGGTGAAGAACAGATAAAATAATTTCATATCACGTGCATTTAAAGAAGTTTCGATCTGTATATTTTCAATAAGAGAATTTTCTGGAAGGATGATTTAACAAGATTGAATCAGGTAGGTGACTTAAATTCTCCTGTTTGCCTCCAGAGTTAAAACAAACAAACAAACAAAAAACAGGCTCAATGAGGGGAAACTGGAGGCTTGCAGGTTTTACTTAAGAAAGGGCTTTTTCTGTATCACTGCTTTACTTTTTATCCTAGCTGTTATTACTTTATGGTATAATCTATTTTTTTATCTTGTGTATTTTCTATTTTCCCACTAGGATAAAAGTTCCATGGTGTCAGGGATTTTCTTGCCCATGGTATTCCTGGCACCAAGAACACTTCCTGGGATTAAAAAAAAAGTGCCTAATAAATATTTGCTGAATGAATTAAACCAAACCAGAAATTTTTGGATTTAATTTTGATCCTAGCAAATAATATTTTTCTTATTTAGCAAATAGTATCTTCTTTACTAATAGCCAAATAAAAATTCATATAATTTGTGAATCCATAAAATTCATATAATTTAATGTAAAAGGAGCACTGAATTTTGTAAAAGTCATTTTAGAAACAGTGGTCCCCAATGATTGATT
>NW_007746795.1:0-5325 GCF_000696425.1 Galeopterus variegatus | reverse complement strand
AATCTATGTTATTGTCTTTCCTCTCTTATTTATATGGGTGCTCTATAGAATCAGGTGATGTAATCTTAAAATATTTTCTCTCTTAAAGTTTAAATAATATTTTCTCTAGGTATAGAACTAATTACATGTCCATGTAAATTTATACTTCTTACTTAAAAATTAATATCAAGGAGGCAGGTACATTAAGCATAAGTGAAACAAAATGTTGATAATTCTAATGTGGAGTTAAGACAATGTAATATGAGCGTGTTATCTTGTAATCTTAATTCTTACTTCCTTTTGATAATTTCAAATGTGATTTTAATTTAGGCTTAGTTGAGAGGTGTTGTTAGTTAAATAATTGAAGAATAAATTTAGTAATATACCAAGGAAGCTTTACGTTTAAAAACATGTGCGTGCTTAAAATAAATTTATTTTTTATAAAGCAGATGATATTGTTAGATAATGAGATGTTATAATTACATTAAAAATACCTAGTAAAATTTTTAAAATGAAATATAAAATTACAGGTGCCAAACCCTAGATCTTAATAAATTAACCTCAATAAGTACTTCTTGGAAGTGTATTTTCAAGAAATTTACTGTTTTAAAAATGATGTCTGGTTTATTGCTTTTCATCACTGATGAAAATGTTACATTGCATATGTTCTTAGCATTGCTACCTTCCATTTAATTAACATAAAAAGTGCTGTCATTATGCATTTGCATCCTTTAGTCCTTTTGATGGAGGGTTTTATTTACATAGTGTTTTGACAAACAGGTAGTGCCATAGTTCTTAATCCTTTCAGTGCCAACTGCACACATCTCCTTTCAGACCCCATTGGCTTGAAATGCAGTAGGTGTTTACACCTAAGTTCTTGAGATAAAGCTCAGTTAAAGTATAAGACAGACGTGTCAACAGAGGTATTATTTTCCATTAATATTTTTAAATCTTGGTAGAAACTACAGCTGTTCTGGGAACCATAAATTGTGAACACTTTTTTTTTCTTTTAAATGGTACTTAGCAATTTGCTTAAATGACCTACTCTGTTTTGGATGCATCAAAAAATATCTAATATGAATAGGATAAACTCATAGGTAAAGTATATTAAATGAAATACATGATTGTATGTAAGAATATTCTTTGCATTATGTCTCAGGTCTTGCAAGACTGGCAGTAAGCTGATAATACTGGTACTAGGGAAAGTCAGTTCTCAAAATATTTTTCTAACCATTTTGCTGAAGAAATTAAAAACCTAATTTTTCTAAGTCTAGACCTTGATTATGCTTCTTGTTACTTCATTATGCCTTTCTCTTCTGATCATATTCTGCCCCTTATGTTACACATCCTCAGATCTCCCAAGATGCTCGCGTGCATGCACACACACGCACATGCACACACACACGAGGTAGTGTGCAAGGAACTTAGGTGGAAAAAAGGGAATATGAAGAAAAATGAGGTCAACAATGGAGGCAAAGCCCTCAACATGTGAGGAAGAGAATAAAATAAAGAATAAGGACACAAGTTGAAAAATGACATCTTATAAAAAATTAACATAATTATAGATGAAGACTGATTAAACATAAACTTTCAAATCTCTGTGCTGAAAAATAGTTTTATTTATTCTTAAAATTTATTCAGTTTCCCTGAAGTCCAACTTGAAAGAATTAATACTGTTTTCTATAATTACATAAACTCTCAATAAACATTTATTTTGACTGGAAATAATTATCATTTAAAATCCTTAATTGAAATAAATTTGTTTATGTAAATCAGCTTACACCTAAGTTCCTTTTAATGGCCATGTTATTTTATAAAATTTAGTTTCCTCTTAAAGTATAATTTTGCTATTTTTCATTTGTTTAATATTACTTTTAGATGTCCTCCCAATAGTTTACTTTTCAATTGTTTATTCTTAGAGTTCAGTGGTATTAAAAAGCAATCTATACCTCATTGTATCAGTGATATATTTTGACAGAATGAACAAAATCTGAACACAAAGTAATTTCGAGTTCTAAATTAAATAAACAATGACAAGGAGAATATTTTATTTAATATATTTTACATAGAATATAGTGTTTATTTCCATAATTATTCAGAAATTAGCTTTAATGTCCTCCTATTTTGTTGGTATGCTCACTAGTAACACTGATATCTATAAATTACTATTAGCTCTTATAAACTGAAATATCATTTTAAAAATTTAAAATCTCACAAAAGTCACAAGTGCTATGTGATAGGTCTCCCATTAACTATACTGAAAGAAAGGAAAAAACACGTAGCTAAAAGGACAATTAAAATAAAACTCTGTGTGTGTGTGTATGAGTTTGTGTGTGTAGGTGCACATCTTCAGTGTTTCTATAAAGAAGAAATAATGAAGGAGCTTAGGCTATTAGCAAACCGAGCACTGACATCAGTTAAGAGACATAAAATAGGATAGAAGGGATATTCTGGTCTAATATATGGTTTACTGTTTGAAAATTCAAGATCAAGTGGAGGGAAAAAATAAATTATTTGTATTACCTGACTGGAATAAACTGAAGGCAAAAGAAAGTGCTACTCATTACATGGTAGAATGTCTAAGGTAATGTTGTGGCATAGAAGCTGCATGAAAATCCATGGGGAAGTATCAGGAGTAGAAGATGACAGATGTAAAATCACAGCTCACATCATGACGTGAAGGAGACAAAAATGTCCCAATAGCAATCTGATACACAACACGTTGTGTGAAAGTGACAGAGGGTGCATGGTTAATTAAGAGAATGTATCAGTAATTACTGATGAACCACTAGAAGAGATTTTGATTTCCTCCACACCTTTGAGGGTTGAATCAGAGAGACTGGTATTGATTACCATCACTGTGCCTTCTCTATGCTGATGTGGCCTGGGGAAATGGGAGTTCCACCTAAAAATCATGTATCCATATGTCGGGCCTCCCTGAGCCAGAGGCCGACAAAACCGAGCGGGAAGAGACCCCGGTCCAGCCGGGGGTCCCTTGTGGGGCTGAGCGGGATGATGAGTGTCGCTGGCACGGCCCTTCCCCCCCAGGACCTTCCTCCCCGGGGGCCGAGAAAGAACACCACCGAGCCAGGAGAGTGGTCAAAGCCGGAACTCCGTTTATTTGCAGGGCGGCACAGCTTATATAGGGAAAAAGGGCAGGGCGGGTTTTGATATGAGAGATCAAGCAAAGAGCCAATAAGAAGGGCTTAAAAGGATAGGGTGAGGTGGTGGGGAGGCTTTACGCGAATACGGAACTAAAGTTGCTGAATCACTGGGACCCGGAAGGGCGAGGCTGGCAGCTACGTGCCGTTGAGCGCTAGTGAAATGGTGGCCGCGGAGCGCATGAACTGGCGTCGTGCGCGTCAGGGCGCATGCGCGCAAAGTTATGCCCAACATCCATATAGGTACTTCAGAATATAGATGATTCATTTAAATGTAAATAATTCTGTATATGCACTGTTTAAAATGCCAAAAGTATAGATATACCTAAAATGTTAAATTTGGAGATACTTCTAAAAGTTAGTGAAAAATGAGAATTAAAAGATAGTATGAATCCTTGATGAACCTTTTGAAGTATGCTTATACATTATGGCATATTAAGCAATAAAACAATATCCAGTTGTTAGGAAGGTGGAATATCTCCATATACTGATATGGACGTATCTCCAAGATACACTTTAGCATGAGTAAAGCAAGATGATGGAGAAGTGTATTATATACAGTCTGTTATTTTAAAACACGGGGTAGGACATAACCTGCATTTGTGTTTCCTTGTATAATAATTCTGGAACCTACTTGGGGAGCTGGGAGCAGGGATTAGGCAGATGAGGGAGAAGGATTCAAGAGAGGCGAAATTGTGTTACTATTTAGTGTTTTCTAGATTTTCTACTATATTATTAAAAAGTGTAATCAAAATCAAAGAAATACACTGTTTCATAAGCATGTTACTCATTACCAGTAAGACTGAGCTACCTTACAGCCTTAAAAGTGATACCTGTGTGAATATAGTGGAAGGATTAGAACTGAAGTCCATTAGAACTATAAAAAAGTAAAAAGGACCTATCCACATTTTACTTTAATGAGACAGTAAGTAAACGGCACAGATATCATCAAAAAGGAACCTCAGGGTATGTCACTGAGAACTCTGTGATTTCACTCAAGTTTCTACGTTCCACAGTAACACAGACTACTCTTTCATAATAACAGCCCTGAGGACGGGCTGCTCTCTTCGGAATTGTGAAATGGCCTAAGTATGGGTTTTTGCCCTCTCAACTGCCTGTACCCTTCCCATGTTGAATCCATAACCCCAGACCCTTCAAGCTGTTATGGCTTCCTCCAGGCCTACCCCTAATTGAGACCTTTTCATCCCACTAACAGCTGTTGAGCCTTTTATCCCATGAAACATTCTGTTTGTTGTCTTTTCAACCTGCAGTCATGTTGATGCAGGTTGTATACATTTGATTGTACGGTCAAATCCAGTACTTGGGGTTAAATATATTAAATTATCTTCTCATTCTCTAACAAAGAAATTTTTTGTGATCTGTTAATTCTGTTGAGAAGCTTCATAAAGGTATAAAATTAAAGAATTTATAATTATGTATTTCACAATGTAACTTTATTGGGTAGAATAAAAGCAGCTATTTAGGTGTGTATATATATAAGTATGTGTGAGTGCATTGAGTGCATGTGTGTGTACAATTATTTAATTTTTCAGTTAGACAAAGCATATTATTTCATTGTGATTAGAATTTCAGTGCTGGAAAAAATTTTAGAGATAACTCTCGACTATTCATTTCATAACAGTGGAAAATGAAACTCGGAATAAATAAATATGTAGTCACAGATATAGTTGCTATAAGTATTGCAGCTAGCACTTGTCTCATTTACATTTTTTTTTTTTTCCTTTTTGTCTTTTTTCGTGTCCGGCAACGGATCGCAACCCTCAGTGTCGCGCCCGTACCGGACCGGGACCGGCAACGGTGATCGCAACCCTCGGTGTTGCTTCCACAACTTGCTCAGCCAGTGAGCGGGAACCGGTCTGTATGTGGGATCCAAACCCTCAGCGGGAGCGCCACCACGCTTCCAAGCGGCGCACTGTAGCAGTGCGCCACCGGGCCGGGCCCTCATTTACATTTTTTAATAACAGATTTGTTGAGATATAATTCACATATCATAATATTTGCTCTTTTAAAGTGTATAGATTAGTGGTTTTTAGTGTGTGCACAAGATTGTGCAACCATTAACCACTATCTAATTTTAGAAGAATTTTATCATTTCAGAAGGAAAACCTATGCACATTAGCAGTCACTGGCCATTCACCCCACCCTCTAGTCCCTGGAAACCACT
>NW_007746794.1:5562-18584 GCF_000696425.1 Galeopterus variegatus | reverse complement strand
GGACCGGCAACGGGATCGCAACCCTCGGTGTCGCGCTCGCACCTCGCTCAGCCAGTGAGCGGGAACCGGTCTGTATGTGGGATCCGAACCCTCGGCAGGAGCGCCTCTGCGCTCCCAAGCGGTGCACTGTAGCAGTGCGGCTCCGGGCCGGCCCTGAATCTGTTAGATTTTATTTTGTTCGTTCTTGTTCTGAAGATCCAGGAGTATGAGTTAATCCATTTTAGTAATTTGCAAATAGTAGATATCAAGAGTCTTAGTTAAGGGATCTTCAAACTCTACTCATACTCTTGTTTTTAATCCATGACTAGATAGATCCCTCCAGGAAAAGGAATCAATTATATTTAGCTGACAGTAGTAGTAGAAGCTTTCAATCTGATATTTTCTTCCTCCCTTTCTTTCCCTCCAGTTGATATTATTTTGAAGAAATGACAGCTCCTTAAAAAAATAGGTCTGTGGGCACCTCTACTCTAGATCACAAACTTTGAACATTTTGTATACCATTATACTAGGGTAGGGGCGGTGCCCAGTTCCTGGGAAATACTTGTAAGTGTACTTGCTTGTCCTCGCATGGGTCAGCCAGCCCTGCCTCAAATTTGAATTAATATTAATAGCCAGTGGAAACCAAAAAAGCAATGATGGTGAACTTGTATGTGCTTGTGATAAAGTAGTACCCTTTCTAAGGTATTGGGTTTTTGAGAATGTTTCTTTGCTCCTGCTTATACAGGGCCTTCTGAAGACTTATTTGAAATCTGAACCAGCATACTGAATAGTCCCAAGCATTTCTGTGCCCTTGGGCAAATTCTCACTCTTTCTGTATGTGGATGGGCTCTGGGGGTTATATATGATTCTACCCAAGGGCTCTTTATGTATTTGATAAGGCTGGCCTAAAATTAGGAAGCTTTTCTCGAACTCCTAAAACTTTATGTTTTGGTCTCCCTGCTGATTTTTTCGTCAGTTCAAAGAGCATTCATTCTTGCTTTCCTCTCCTTTCTTTGTCTTCTTACCTAGAATGAACACAAATGGATCAGATGACCCTGAGGATGCAGGGTCTGGTGAAAACAGGAGAGTCAATGGGAGTAATTCTCCGTCACTCTCAAATGGCGGTTTTAAACCTTCTAGGCCTCCGAGACCTTCACGACCACCTCCACCCACCCCACGTAGACCTGGTATGTGTTCCAGCCTTCAGTACTGTGATTGTAAATAATGTTCTCTTTGGGAATTGATCCTCAGGTGTCAGGAGATCCTTTTGTGTAAGTTTTCTGGCTGTATATTTACAGCCAAGAATGATCTTTCTATATAGGTAATCAAGAAGTGCCTCTTCCCTAAATTTTCCTACCGGGGTGAAGTTACTGCGGCAGTGCTCTAGTGAGAATGAAAATCGCATGTGCATTGTATAAAGGATAGACAGTACAGATTTAGATTGCAACTTTCTTGCATGGTTTGTAACATATAAGTATGTCATACGGTCAAGAATTTGGTTGCTCATTACCATTATATGCTTTAAAAGGGCAATTAGTGAGTGGAAAATAACACAATGGTGCTATAAATGATATTCAGATTTTAAAGCAAAAGTTATATATACAACAAATGAAACATATTTTATGTGGTAAAAATGTAAACATCTACAGGTGAAATATCCCTTTTTCTGATTAGCCAGAGCAAATCTTTAATCTTATCTTTTATTATTTCCCTCTGCTAGCAGTTGGACAGGGAATGCAAAGTAGTTAAACCAAATATTATTAGAAAAGTAAATTGGTTGTCCATAAGTCATCTTTTAAAACAAATTTGTATTTAATTATACATCTTCCCCTTATTCTGTAAATAATTGTGTTAATGTATTCCAAGTCTTTAATGCTGTATAAAGGGTCTGCAAAAAGTTCATGGAAAGATTCATATTATCTTTTCACTCAATTTTTCTACGAGCTTTTTGAGGTACCCTTTTTTCTCTCTTCGTCATAATATTGCTGACTTCTTCCAGGAGTTGTTTTGTCAAGTATGTCTTGAAGATGTAATAAGTAATCAATAACTGTTTGTAAGAATATTGCTTATTAGTCAGACCTTCTGTATACATAACCAACAACAAAAATTGGTCTCTAACCTGAAGGGTTTCATAGGAAAGCAGTTTTAAGAATCTGGAAAATTACTAAATGAATTTATAATATCAAGAAATACTAATGCTTTCCTATTCTAAGTTTTTATTTTCTGTGGCATCAGAAAATCAGAATCTGTATGTGCTTTGCAATTAATAATGAGACTGAGCAAAGACCACAGTAGTGTGGTGGTCTTACAGAGGGAGGGAACATTCCTAGGGCTGCAAAGTGGAGTGGGGGGGAGGGTGGTTGGGGGACAATTGGGTGGGGATGCAGGGTATAAAAGCAATTTCTGGTAATTTATATCTCATGAATATTCAAAATAATAAAAAAAATAAATAAGAATAAGGGATGTTTTCAGAAATGTCAAAAATAGTAATAATAATAATGAGACATAGGGTAGATGGGACCCAAGAAGTTGTGAAAAGTCTGTTAAGTGGGAACATTGGCTATTTTTCATTATTTTCTTTAAGTAATTTGTGTATCTACATCTTAAAATTTATATATATCATCTACCTTTTTATTTCTTAAAGTTAAAACTCTATCCTGAATTTAGATTTCAGAGAATAAAAGATTCTTTTCCTATTTTTCCCAAATCTTTTATAGCATCTGTCAATGGTTCACCATCTGCCACTTCTGAAAGTGATGGATCTAGTACAGGCTCTCTACCACCAACAAATACAAATACAAATACATCTGAAGGAGCAGCATCCGGATTAATAATTCCTCTCACTATATCTGGAGGCTCAGGCCCTAGGCCATTAAATCCTATAACTCAAGCTCCCCTCCCACCTGGGTGAGTGACGTTTTTTGGTTAACATTTGTTTTCTTTAGGCTGCTGCATATATTCATTAATAAGAGAAATAATACTGAACTTTATTCTTTCAATAACAGTCTTCACAAAATTGTAACTGATTTTTAGGGGGTCTGGAGTCAAACCAAACAAAGAAAGCTCACCACATTTGAAATTTCCCATCTCATTTCCAGGGCAAAGTCGAAGAATATATTTTTTTATTGAAGGACTCTGAGCTATGGTTAACCAAGGCCAAGTAGTGAAATAGTCACCTAATTCAGATTGCTTTTATTGGAGGGGGAGAAATCCCTTTTTAGAATCAATAATTTTTTCCATCATAATGTCATTATAGCAATGTAACAGATAGTTTAGGAAACTGAGAAAATTAGTACTTACAATCCCATTTTAATTTCTACCGTTTATTTTAAAAATTATACTTTTCAGTATAGTTGTTATACATATATACATTGTGGCATTTAACTCAGAATGCTGATCAAAATTAATTGGCTGATAAATTAATAAACTCTCATGATGAGAATTTTAATTGATACAAGGATTATATTATTTGTGTTGGTAGTCAGGCTATTTTCCTTTTGGAAAGCCTACATGGGAAGCCAAATTAGAAGGTTGTTTGTGCAAAGGATTAGCACAAAGAAACTGAATGCTCTTGGAAGTCATTGGTACTTCCATGCTATGATAGTTTACTCCTATTTTCTTCAATTTGGGGATAAACCTGCCAAGGACAAAGAATACTCAGATTGGCGAATCTGCACACTTTCTCCTTTCTACTGTACAGGGACACGTGATAAAGGCTTATTCTTTGATTTCAATTTTTCTAGAATCCAAACAGGCCATTGCCTTTGGATTAGTTCAGCCTTTTTTCAGGTTTTATAACATTAATTATAGCATTCTTTTCTTTTTTTTTTTTTTTGGTTTTGTTTTTTTTTTTTTTTGGTTTTGTTTTTTTTTTTTTTTGGTTTTGTTTTTTTTTTTTTTTGGTTTTGTTTTTTTTTTTTTTTGGTTTTGTTTTTTTTTTTTTTTAAAGATGACCGGGAAGGGGATCTTAACCCTTGACTTGGTGCCGTCAGCACCACGCTCAGCCAGTGAGTGAACCAGCTATCCCTACGTGGGATCCGAACCCGGGGCCTTGGCGCTATCAGCACTGCACTCTCCTGAGTGAGCCACGGGCCGGCCTATAGCATTCTTTTCTACTCAAGTCCTAAATATACCCTGAGTAGATTGAGAGTGACTTTCGTCTCCTAGGTGGACTGACGTCAAGCCTCTGTAGGAATACAATTTGTCTCCTAGAGAGGACATTTGCATAGAAGAAATCTCATCCACTGTGTGTCATCTTCAGAAGATGATATTTCTTGACTTTTTTCTTAAATTCTGTTGGTATTACTTTATAAACTGACACGCTTATTTGCCTCAGTTCTATAACATGGTCATTTAACGGAAAAAGGCAGCGACAAGATTAAAAAGCCAAGCTACTCACGAAAGTATCCTAAGAGACTTTTTAATTTTATTTCTAAGTTGGGAGCAGAGAGTGGACCAGCATGGGCGAGTTTACTATGTAGATCACGTTGAAAAAAGAACAACGTGGGATAGACCAGAACCTCTACCTCCTGGGTAAGTATCTGAATTAAAAAAGGAAAAAAATTTTAAGGAAAACAAAATTTGCTTATTCAGAATTTTGAATTATATCTCTACTCAATCTTCCCTACACTCCTACTTTTCTCCTGTGAGAGGGAAGTACGTAGCAAAAGGTGGGACACACACACACACACACACACACACACACACACACACACACACACACACACTTATACATACACATACACCCACACCCACAATAATGTGCATACCCTTAGTAATCCTCTCCAGGAAATTTGTGCTAAAGAATAATTCACAGGAAGAAAAAAATATTTGCTGTATTTATTATTTTACTATTTGTAATATCACAATATTGGAAACAACCCTAAACAACCAACCAGGTAGAAATCATTTAGTTATGGGCCAGCCCGGTGGTGCACTGCTATAGTGCGCTGCTTGGGAAGCGCGGTGGCGCTCCCGCCGAGGGTTCGGATCCCACATACAGACCGGCCGCTCACTGGCTGAGCGAGGGGCGGGAGCAACACCGAGGGTTGCGATCCCGTGGCCGGTCCCGGTCCGGTACGGGCGCGACACTGAGGGTTGCGATCCGTTGCCGGGCACGAAAAAAGACAAAAAGGAAAAAAAAAAATCATTTAGTTATTATATGAGCATTTACTTAATTAAATATTTTGCACCCATTTAACATGATAAATAAGGAGGTAGTTGTAATTTTGTGAAAAAGTGCTTTTTGATATCTGTGAAAAGCTATATATACAACTTGTGTCCCTGTTATGATTGTAACAGTAAAAGGAATGTGGATAGAAATTGAAAACTTTTTTCTTAAAGACTGTTTGAGACTTACTCACTGAATATGCATTGCATTTTAAGGACCCAACTAATATATCTTAAGAACTTTTAAGAAATAAATTTTTAGAAACATGTAAGTTCACTTATAGACCAATTAAAAAATGTATAAAAGATTTCAGGTAAATCAAAAGTCATTTCTCAAGGTGAAATCTTATTTGTTTAACAAATATTTGTTTTAATTAGCTTGTTTTCGTTCTGATTTAGCTGGGAACGGCGGGTTGACAACATGGGACGTATTTATTATGTTGACCATTTCACAAGAACAACAACATGGCAGAGGCCAACGCTGGAATCCGTCCGGAACTATGAACAGTGGCAGCTACAACGTAGTCAACTTCAAGGAGCAATGCAGCAGTTTAACCAGCGATTCATTTATGGGGTGAGCAGCCTGTTATATAATAAACTTATAAGAATATTCAGTTTTTAACCCTTTCCTGCATATGTCATTAAAGCACTAAAATGAAGGTATGAGTAGGATGGCAACCCAGTTGTTGCTGTTAATAGGTATTATTTTCAGACTTTGTCTGGAATATTCTGTGTATGTGATCTATTCTTTCCTTTCTGTAATATCCCAAAGTCCAACCTCCTTTTCTTTTCTTTTCTTTTTTTAATTTTTTTCCTTTTTGTCTTTTTTCGTGACTGGTAACGGGATCGCAACCCTCAGTTTCGCGCCCGTACCGCGACTGGCAACGGGATTGCAGCCCTCAGTGTTGCGCCCGCACTGCGCTCAACCAGTGAGCGGACCGGTCTCCATATGGGATCCGAACCCTCGGCAGGAGCGCAGCCACGCTTCCAAGCGCCACACTCTACAGAGTGCGCCACCAGGCCAGCCCCAACCGCCTTTTCTTTTTAATGAAAAAAATTAAAAAGAAGTGAAGACAACTTAAGATTCATGAACAAAAGAATTGTAAAAATAAACCCAAGTAGTTTGAAAAGAATTAAAGCAATTATAAATTTAGTACTTCCTTAATTTAGCAGAGCATTTGAAGACTTAGGTCTAAAGGAACCTGACTCTTGGGCCAAGCCCGTGGCGCACTCGGGAGAGTGCGGCGCTGGGGCAGCAGCGCTCCCGCCACGGGTTCGGATCCTATATAGGGATGACCGGTGGGCTCACAGCACTCACTGGCTGAGTGCGGTGCAGCCGGTCTCAAAAAGGACAAAAAAAATAAAAAATAAAAAATCAATAAAGGAACCTGACTCTTAAGTGATTGTACAGAACTAATGATAGAGTTGAATCACTTTTTAACATTTAAAAGTAAAGTTAACCTAATAAATTATTTGGTAATCTGGGAGACTGAAGAAATTTTATTCCTTATAGGATTATGCTAAATATATTATTCTGGCTTTAGAACTATATTATCTTTGGTATAAAAACATGTGTTTTGGGGGCGTCAAAAATGGTTTACATTTTACATACTTTACAGTAGTATTGCAGCAGTAGTGATACATACACTAAAATATATTAATGCTTTCTTTGCTACGCAATCTTTGGTACTTGGAATTTCATAATCTTTCAAGTAATAAAGTATCACAGATCTCTTCTCTAAACAAAGGGAAATAGTCCTTTGAGAAATTTACTTCTCTGTGCCAAACAAGATGGATTTGAGTAATATACAGAACAGGAGAAAACCAACTCTCCAAGAGTTAAGAAAAAGTGGCCCTCTCCATCACTATGTCTTCCCCTCCACTGGTGTCATCCCTATTAGAATCTATCAGAGTAAAACAACACCATTCATATTCTTATCCTCACTAAGCATTACCTTTTTTCCTTTTCTCCATATTCCTGCTTCTTGAACCTCATCATTATAGTGCTTATCAGTCACTGATGCCGCCAAATTCACCTTTATCAGCAGCCTTCCTTTCACTCCCTGATTGTATGACTAAGATACCTTTCTTTCACATAACAGTTTCTCCTGCCAATTTCTCTAGAAAGATATCACTATATTCCCATTGCGAGTGGTTTTAGAGGTAAAATTAATTTTTGTCTCTTGCCTGCATTACCCTTCTTTTTATTTTTATTTTTTCTGTGCTGTTTTATATCTTCCTTTCTTTCTAAATTATAATTACCTTTGGTATGCCTGGCCAAATTTTTTCTGGGTTTGAATGCCTAGCTTGCCTGCCTTCTTTAAAACTAGTTTCCACATGGGTGTCCAGTGAAAACACAGTGGGCTTTGGAGTCAGGCACATCTGGATTCGAATCCTGGTTCCACAGTTACTTTCTGTATATGACTTTGAGTAAGTGACTTAAACTCATCAAGACTCATTTACTTTATAAAATACATATACATACATATATATACACACACACACATACATACATACACACAGCTGCCTCAGAGGGTTTTTTGGAGGATTCTATAAAGTTCCTAATGTTTGGCACATACTAGATATTTAGAACTGTTAGTTCACATCTCTTTTCTCCCTCATATCCACAACTGTAAATGTACTCTTTATCTCAATTTCTGGAACACCTACTATGTGTAATGATTCATTGTAAAATTGTTTAGTACTCAGTCTTTGGAACTTATTTTTGAATTACAGCTTTTATCTCATTATCTGTGTTCTTTTTTTTCTCCAATCCAAAATAATCTGAACGATGTTCTGAAATTCTTACTCTTTGTTCTTATTAGAGCAGTTCTAAATTACATAGAATTTAAACAGCCTATTTTAGTTACACTTAACATTACCAAAAATTGTGAACTGCAGTGAATGAATTTAACATTAATACCATCTACTTAAAAAGCAGAGGCTGAGAAAAAGTCTGTTTATTTAGTATATGAAGTGGTCTCTGCCAACCACTGTTGTTCTCACTGTGGTTGCAAGGCAATAGACTCTCATATATCCAGCATTTTTAATCTCAGAATGGATAGGATTGTTGATGAAACACTGTGTAATGGCTCTTCCTGGCCGGTGGCTTCACTGTGCATGTCCCTCGTTCATCTGTCCAGGGAAAGCCAGTGGAGTAGGCTTGGGTCTTAAAGAATGATGAAAACAGTTTCTTATGCCAAACTTCTCAGACCTGATTTATAACTCCAGCTCAAACCATGTATAGTGTTTCTCCCTGGCCTCCCTACTCTCACTCGTTTTCATAATTGTGTTTATCAGGAGCAAGGCCATTTCTTGATAGCTCTATCTTCCAAGAGCATTTAAATCAGAAGTGGAATCTCTCTCATATCCTTTAAAACCAGTCAGTTAACCTGGTTTCTGTAATAGGTCAGTGACATGGGGGAAAAAAGTAACAAAAGAGACAGTAGTGGAACTGCTCTAGATTGAGATGTGAGACTCAACCAAATGTAATGTGAGGACTTTGCTTATTTGTTAAAATCAGGATCCAAACAATCAGGCATTTAATTACAGGTTAGGTATTAGATGATAACAAAGTTAACATTGCTTCTTTGCTAGGTGTGATAAGATATTATGATTATGTAAGAAAATTGTCCACAAATTCTAAAGAGGCAAAAATGTAGGGGTGAAATGATGTTTGATTTTTAATTCAGCAAAGAAGAAGAAAAGAGGTAGATAAAGAAGTGTGGCAAAATGTCAATAATTGTTGAATCTTGGTGCCAGTTATATGGGGTTCATTGTCATGTTTTACTTTTTTGTTTTCTATAATAAAATTATTTTTTATAATAAATATTTAAATATTTTTCTATAATAAAAGCAGTTAGATTCTCTTGTTTGTTTAGTTGTCTTACTAAAAAAGAAAGGGCTCAACCAAGACTTAATGAGTAACCGCGTACTTATCTCTGCTTTATTAACCACAGCAAAACATACTCATTAACCCTACACAGAGTCACTATGACTTGTGCTTCTTTTTTTCTAAAGGTTGACTCTTGCTTTCCTTTTATCTTATCTAGTCAAACCTTTCTCTTCATCAGTGTGATAATTGCAAACAGAACTTTAAGAAGTCTTTCATACAGTTCTAGGTCCATTAATACCTTCCATATGGAACACTTTCCTTTTACTCATCTGACAGCCTGCTCTGTCTGCTCCCTCAACACCATTTTCACAATTCTTTGTATATCCCATGTTCTGTATGTGATCTGTTTTCAAGTTACACATGCAAGACTTTTCTCAGCTATCATATATTTGTCTAATTTTTATAGTACTGATGTAGTAAAATTTGTAGCAAAAAGGAAAAAATGGTCATTTTGGGGGTGAGGATTATATATTTGTGTAATATTTTAATTTCAAATAATTGTAAATGTTAAATAATGTTTGTAAAGGGTTTTTTTTTTTTTTTTTAACTTCACCAAAGTATATTGGCATTTGTCTATAACCATGCGACACTTCTCTAAGATGTGAACTCGGTAAGAGTGTGTTATGTTATACATGGCCGGGGATGGTATATCAGAACTCTATGCTTGCTCTCCAATAATCTGTTTTAAGTTGTTAATTTATTTTACCACTTTTTGGTTCTTTTTAGAATCAAGATTTGTTTGCTACATCACAAAATAAAGAATTTGATCCCCTTGGTCCTTTGCCACCTGGATGGGGTAAGTCACATTAGTTTTCTCATCAAATTCTGTTATTTTAAAAATTAGGCATTTGTGGGATGATATTCTGCTCTTGCTTGAGTGAATGTCTGAGAAATTTTTGGGGTGTGTTAGTTTAACTCTGGAGTGCCAAATAGGCATTAAATTCCCCAAATATTCTAAGTTGACTCTTTGATTACAATAAACTTTTATTGGAATTCATAGTTATTTTACTCTTATATTTAAGAATATTGATCACTCAGCAATAAAAAAGGAATGGACTATTGATATACACAACAATCTGGATGGACCTCAGGGGCATTATGCTTAGTGAAGAAAGTCAGTCTCAAAAGGTTATATACTGTGTTATTCAATTTATATAATATTCTCAAAATGACAAAACTAGAGATGGAGACAGATTAGTAGTTGTCAGGAGACAGGGTAGGTGGAAGGTGGGTACAAATACAAGAGGTAATATAAGGGGGTTCTTATGTGATGATGAAACAGTTCTATATCTTGATTGTGGTGGTGATTACATGAATCTATACATGGGATAAAAGAGCATAGAACTATACATTCACGTAAATGAATTCAGCTTTAAAAAGTGGTGAAAAGTGAACAGGGTCTTTAGTTAATAGTAAAGTAGCATTGTCAGTTTCCTGATTTTGGTATTTTACTATAACTATATAAGATGTCACCATTAGAAGAAACTGGTTGAAGCATACTTGAGACTCTGTACAATTTTTACGACATCTTGTAAGTAATAATTATTTCAAAAATAAAAAGCTTTAAAAATATTGTAATCACATTGGCTCTTCTAAAACAAGTTCAGAGTTTGGTTGAGTTGGCATTACCTAAAAGAACAGTATAAGGAGAACATGAGAGAGTGGCAGTTTGGTGCTCTACACTGTGGAGCACATGAGTATGTTGTTATTGGATACATTTGGTATCTTAGTTATTAAAACTTTGTTAACAGACTTTAAGATGGGCCTACCTTACCAGGTTCTGTTTTATAGTGTTATGTAATAGTCATAACACTCTAGTAAGGCTCCAGAATAAAGATGGCAATATTGAAACAGTTTTGCATGGAAGCAAAAGAGAATATAGAGGACCGGCCTGGTGGCACACTCGGTAGAGTGCAGCGCTTGGGAGCGCAGCGGCGCTCCCGTCAAGGGTTCGGATCCCATATGGAGACCGGTCCGCTCACTGGTTGAGCGCGGTGCGGGCGCGACACCAAGGGTTGCGATCCCGTTACTGGTCATGAAAAAAGACAAAAAGGAAAAAAAAAAAAAGAAAAAAAAAAAAAGAAAAAAAAAAAAAGAAAAAAAAAAAAAGAAAAAAAAAAAAAGAAAAAAAAAAAAAGAAAAAAAAAAAAAGAAAAAAAAAAAAAGAAAAAAAAAAAAAGAAAAAAAAAAAAAGAAAAAAAAAAAAAGAAAAAAAAAAAAAGAAAAAAAAAAAAAGAAAAAAAAAAAAAGAAAAAAAAAAAAAGAAAAAAAAAAAAAGAAAAAAAAAAAAAGAAAAAAAAAAAAAGAAAAAAAAAAAAAGAAAAAAAAAAAAAGAAAAAAAAAAAAAGAAAAAAAAAAAAAGAAAAAAAAAAAAAGAAAAAAAAAAAAAGAAAAAAAAAAAAAGAAAAAAAAAAAAAGAAAAAAAAAAAAAGAAAAAAAAAAAAAGAAAAAAAAAAAAAGAAAAAAAAAAAAGAGAATATAGAAAATGCAAAACAGCAAAGCCAAGCCAGTTATGGAATCAGGTGGAGTTTTATCTTAGAGTTACACATATTTCATAATATTGGTGTAAATTCAGAAAGTGACATTTCTAGAGAGTCATGTTGGAAAACATTGGTCCCCAAGATAGATTGCTCTAGCACTACTGAGTAATGGAGGAAAAAATTGACATGTCAAGATCACATGAATCTGGGCAATAAATGATATTGGCTGTATAAGCCTTTGTCTGAGAAATCCCATTGCTCTTTTATTAAAGTTATTTATCCTCAAAATATTCCTGTGAGTCAAAACAGTAAAGAAAAAATAAAAAACATGTATTAGGCCATACTTATAACTGTTATTGTTACTAGCTTGTAACAAAGGGAGGATATAAGAAAATTGTGAATTTCTGTCTTCAACATAGGCTGGCAGTTGGGAGGTAAGGAGTCTTCTGGCTCTATTGGAGCCCCAGAGTGGTTAGTGTATGGTTGGTATAAAGTACTTTAGAAGAGGGGATGTTGCCCTTATGTTGCAAATTGAACCTGACCTCTTAGATTGCATTCTCTGATGTGGATGGCTTTCCCAGCTTTATTTCTAAAGTTGTTGTACAAGGGTACTTCAAAAAGTTTGTGGATAGATTTGTATTATTTTTCAATTCTATTTTTTCAGGAACTTTTTGAAGTACCCTCATATGTCTGTGTAACAGAGGGAGAAATTGAAGCACTAAAGTGATATATTTGAAGGTCTTGTATTTATCCTCTTAATTTTATCGCAGAAAAACTGTGACCATTTTACTCCTTCTCTGGAGTAGCTGTAGGAAAAAAATGCCTCTTGCTCATAGAAATCTGAATTGTGGGCTATTAGAAAAGTTTTTCCTGCAAGCTGGTCCTTGCTTTCTGTATTTATCATTTTCCTCATCATCTAGATCTTTGTCATTTTTACTTTAGCCAACATCACTTTCCTAAAATACTGACTCTAAAGACCTAGTTTATCCAGGTTATTAGCTTCTTGCCCTGCTGTTTTATAGTCTGTGTATTTTTAGGTTTCACATTCCTGAAGTTGAAGTGGTGCCTTCTTCCAAAATGAGTTCATGATTATCCTACTCCTCGAGCTGAGCTCTGCTTTATGACTCTTGGCCTTCAGGGCATATGCCTTATTTGTGGAACCAGTGATAATACTGGTACTGTATCAGATGAAGAGAATCACCCCTCAAGATTGACCCAGGAAATAGAATCCCAGCTGACAGCCTGTGTTTTCATTTGGAGATTGACAGCATTATTTTTGTGACTCTGTATATATTTAATTCCAACTTCATCACTCTTTCAGATTGTTATATGTTAAGACTAGACCACCTTATAAGCTTATAAAACCACCTTAATAAACTGACAGTGAAGAATTTTTTTTTTTTTTGTCTTTTTGTCTTTTTACCCGTGTCCAGCAACGGATCGCAACCCTCAGTGTTGCCCCCGTACCGGACCGGGGACCGGCAACGGGATTGCAACCC
>NW_007746794.1:0-289 GCF_000696425.1 Galeopterus variegatus | reverse complement strand
TTGTTTAATGACTATCCATCTTGGTTAAACCATTTTTAAAAATTTATTTATTTTATTTTTTAAAAAAATTTGTTATTTTTTTACATTCAAAGATGTTGCAGAGCAATGGGAGAGGCAGGTGACTTCATCTTAACTAATACACCTGCAAAGACGATGTTTCCAAATAAAGGTCACATTCTGAGATATGGGGGGCTAGGACTTAACATATGCATTTGGGGTTTGGGGATGGGGATACAGTTGAATCCATAACAGTCTGCGATACTGTGCATTTAATCAGACCAACAGAGGG
>NW_007746793.1:11676-11879 GCF_000696425.1 Galeopterus variegatus | reverse complement strand
TTGGTATAGCACTATTGACTAAACTGCAGACTTTATTAAAGTTTCATTCGTTTTTCACTGACGTCCTTTTTCTGTTCCGAGGTTTAATCTATAGTCCCTCTTTACATTTAGTTGTCATATCTCTTTGGTGTCCTTCAGTCTATGGCAGTTCCTCAGTATTTCCTTGGTCTTCATGACCTTGACACTTTTGAAATATTCTGTAT
>NW_007746793.1:1229-8194 GCF_000696425.1 Galeopterus variegatus | reverse complement strand
GCTGTCAGAATACGGCATCAAAGAACCTCGTAAGCCCATTTTGTGTTTCTGCTTCAGGCTAGGTGCCCACCATCTTCTATCCTAGGGGGTGCTACTCAGTTGCTTTGTTTCTTAAGCAAAATTATTGATCACTTTGCTGGTTATAAAAGTCATGGGTAAAAATTTAGGCATCATAAACAAATAGGAAGGGAGAGCCCTCTCATCCCACCTCCAGAGGAAATAATGGCTGAAAACACTTTGGTGGTAAGGCTTAGGAACTTTTTTGTGCATATGTCAACCATGCTTTGTTTTTTCTTTGTTTTAAATCATAAATGAAAGGGCTGGCCTGTGGCTCACTCGGGAGAGTGTGGTGCTGACAACACCAAGTCAAGGGTTAAGATCCCCTTACCGGTCATCTTTAAAAAAATAAATAAATAAAAATAAATAAATAAAATAATAAGTCATAGATGAAGATATAACTATACTTTCCATAACTTGCATTGTTTACTTTTTATTTGGGGAAATTGGGAAGAGACAAAAAGTATAAAGAAGAACATTACAGGCACCCATATTTCTAACACAGAAGTAACGACTTTTAACATTTTGTCATACTTCCTTGTCATCATTTCCAATGTGTGTGCATTCTTTAAATAAATTTACTTAGTGCATGAATGAAGTCTTAAAAAAACAAATCACTACAAATAAAGTCTCTTTTAACTACTAATCCCTATATATTAGTCTGTTTCTGTTGCTTATAACAAAATACCTGGAACTGGGTGATTTATAAAGAAAACAAAATTTATTGCTTACAGTTTCTGAGGCTGGGAAGTCCAAAGTCCAGGGAACACATCTGGTGAGAGCTTTTTTTGGTGGTGACTTCAGTGATGCAGAGTATCACATAGCAGAAAATGTTGGAACAGAGAGAGACTAACCTCTCATGTGCTCTTCTTTTGCAGCCTGCAGAACCATGCCCCTGACCACCATTATTAATCCATTCACTACAGCATAATCCTACAATCTAATCACCTCTTCAAGGCCCACCTTTCAATTATTCTAATAGGATTTCCCACCCTCAGCAGTTACAGTGGGAATTTAAGCTTCAATAAGGTTGGGAGGGGGGCATCCAGTCTACAGCACCCTATCTCTGACCCCCACCACTGGCGAGGGTTTTTGTGAATCCTTCCAGGCCTTTTTAATTCCTTTGAGTAGTTGTATGTAGATCTCGCACACACGCACAAATACGCATACATATATTTGATTGTAGATTTTTTCCACAAATTCTATTTTGGATGTGCTTATAACGTAGCATGTTTTTGTTGTCGTTGAGAAAAAGCAATCAGACATAGCTTTTTTTCCCCTTGCGTGGCTGTTTAAGTGTGGCCTTGGGCCTAGAATATTTCCTTGTAAAGAGATAGAGCCCTCACAAGCTGTGCTGGGTTTGACACCTTGTGAGGGACTGGCTTCCCCTGTTCTGAACATAGTGTGTACTCTTTTGTTTTGTTTAAGCACATGAATCACAGTGGCCCTTATTCACACCCCCAGCTTTCTGTATTTCAGAGAAGTTGAGGTCTTTACTGCAGTATGAAGTGGAGTATGCACTTTAGTGCAGTATGAGGTCTTTACTACAGTCCATACACCACCCGTGTAGACCGTTGAGGGGTTCCACCAGCTGTGAGGGTCTGACGCATTGCAAGGGGCTTGATCTTGTGCACTCTCTCTCCTTTTGCTGTAAGTAAATGCTGTGCCTTTTGAGCCTGGTATGGGTGTTGCCTGTTCTCAGTGAAAGTCATGCACTGGTGCTTCCCTGGGTGGCATTTATCTGCCTTTTAGCCTTGGCCACGCAGCCTGGCCACCAGTTATATCAGTGCATTGTTATGTTATGATGATGAATAAGGATCTAGTATGTTCCTTTTAGATGCTGTATGGTATTTCATCCTATAAAATGCTACACTTTTATTTAGGTCTGTTTATTGACAAATAGGTTATTTCAATATTATCTTATTACAAAGAATAATTTAGTGAATGCCCGTATAAATGTTTGTGTACCTGTGTGTGTATTTTTCCAGAGTATATACTTAGAAGTGAAATTCCTGGGGCATAAGGAATGTGCCTTTTTAGTTTAACTACAGACTTTCAAACTACTCTTTCAGGTGGCTGTATAAATTTATACTTCTATCAATGATTTGTGTTTGGTGTTTTTGTTAGTTTGTTTCTTTTGGAGTTTTTTTTTTTCATACTGATGTAGTCAAATATATCACTGTCGTGTTTGGGGGTTTTGGGTAGTTCTAATTAATCAGCTTCTCCAGGGGCAACTTCTTCCCTTTGGTTTGATCTATGCCAAAGATGAGTCTTAGACACTGTCTGATACTCAAGCAGTTTATTTTGGTGGCAGTTTTACAAGACCGATGGTGGGAGCAGGCTGGTAGCATGGGCCAGATACAGTCAGGGAGTCAGATGACTTACTGACCGGGACGGTCTCCATCTGCAGACCATTCTTAAAGTTTGGGTCAGTTACCAGGTATTTCTTTCATAAAGGGAGTTTAAGCTGTTAATATAAGGGTAAGCTTTGTTTTAAGGTTTTGTAAGTTACATTTTGTGCTTGTCTCCTGGACATCACCAAGCCAGGGTTGGAAATCCCTGGACCAGATTGCATTATACTGCTAAATGATATGTTGTGTAGGTCCTGTGAGATGCTTAATTAGGCCTTATGGCTCCTGTCTTAGTCTGTTTTGTGTTGCTGTAACAGAAATACCTGAGACTGGGTAATTTATAAAGAACAGAGGTTTATTTGGCTTATGATTCTGGGACAGCCGCGTCTGGTGCGGGCCTCATGCTGCTTCTACTCATGGCAAAAAGTGGCAGGCAGCCGATGGGTACAAGCAGATCACATGGCAAGAGGACGCAAGAAGGAGAGAAGACGTGCCAGTGTCTTTTAAGCAACCAGCTCTCACAGAAACTAATTGAGCGAGAACTCACTCACTATCCCTCTTCCTCCAGGGAGAGCATTAATCCATTCATGAGGGATCCACCCCTCGAACAGCTTTCAGCACTGCCACATTGGGGATCAGATTTCCACGTGAGTTTTGGCGGGGACAGCACATCCAAACTTTGTCATTCTTCCCCTGCCCCCCCAAACTCATGTCACTCTCACATACAAAATACAGTCATTCCTTCCCAACAGTCCCAAAAGTCTTAGCTTGTTTCAGCACCAAATTAAAAGTCCAAAGTCCGAAGTCTCATCTGAGACCAAAAGCAAAAGTCTTTCCAGCTGTGAACCTGTAAAAATCAAAACCGAATTTATCTACTGCCAAGATACAATGGTGGAACAGACATTGGGTACACATTCCCATTCCAAAAGGGAGGAATAGACCAGAAGAAAGGAGAAACAAGTCCCAAACAAGTCCAAAACCCAGCAGGGCAGACATTATGTCTTAAAGCTCCAAAATAATGTTCTTTGACTCCAAGTTCTGCATCCTGGACACAATTGGGCATCTGGGCACCCAAAGCACTGGGTAGCCTCACTCCCACAGCTCTGCCAGGCACAGCCCAGTGGGCTGTGCTGGTGCCTACAGCTTTTTAGGCCTGCATCGCACTGAAAGAAAGTGAGCTGAAATGCCGGGTACCGATCAAGCTTTATTATAGGAAAAGAATCTGCCAGGCTACACTCAAAATGGAGGGCAACAACTGTCGTTGGGGTGGGAGAGCTTATATGGGCTGTAGGGCACCAAGGGCTGGCTGAAGCAGTCAAGGAGGAGCATTGCACCCATGCAGAAGCAAAAGGGTTTCTATTTTGCAGAAATCATGAGCCTTCTTGTAAAGGAAAGGCGGGGAGGGGCTGGTGGCCATTTTGTGCTTGGCCTTGCCTAAAATGGCACTGGTTATGTTCAAGATTTATCATTCCCACCTTTTAAGTATAGAGAGAGGGGAGAAAGGGTGGAGGTCTCTTTCTTCTGAAGCTACTTCCTGCTGGAGATGGGTGAAGATATGAAAAAAATAAAACAAATAGGTGGTGAGGTATTGGTTTTGTGTGGGGAGGCTGTATTCTTCTGGGGAAGGATTGACAGTTCTTAGGGGCTGATATCCCCCTCCCAGGAACAATTCGGCAACCTTTTGGTTGGTGAAAGCCTGCGTAAGTTCCTACTCAAGGATGTCTTCAACACTGGATATGGCAGGTCGGGAACAGTCTTGGAGCAGCTCCTGTGTGAATGATGTGAAGCAGGCCTGCCAAGAGTGAGAGGATAATCACTGGGGGAAAGATCTACCTTTTGGGATTGGGGAAAGAGTGGAGATCCTGAAGATTTTCAATTTTGTGGGTCCTAAAATGGACGAAGTGTAAGGAGATGTTGGGTTGGGGGTTAAGCAGAGGGACCCCTCTGGATTGGTGTGTTAACAGATTCTTTGGGTAAAGTCTCAGGTGCTAGTTTTACCAAGGATAAGTGATACCAAGGGGCCTTTCCTAGTACCTTTACTGCTGTGGGGGTGGTGAGAAATACTGTATGAGGCCCTTCCCGACATGGTGAGAGGGGCTTTGGGATTCGGGTTTTAGTATACACTTGCTGTCCCAGGCTCGGTTTAAAATCTGAGGGGGTGGTGGGGAAAGGATGAAGTAATAGAAGGTTGGCCTGCTCCCTAAGAAGATCCCTAATGAGTGAAAGAGTAGGGAGATACTGGCCTAAAGGCGATGAGCTGGAAGGGAGAGGTGTGAGAGTGAAGGGCCTACCATACATAAGTTCAAAGGGGCTGAGGCCAGTGGATTTGCAGGGGGCAGCTTGCAGGCAAGTGAGTGCTAGAGAGAGAAGTTGGGTCCAAGGGAGGTGAAATTCCATGAACAGCTTGGTGAGGTGTGTTTTTATGAGGTGACTGGCTTTTTCTACTTTGCATGATGGCTGAGGCTGATATGGTATATGTAAGTTTCATTTGATATGTAATGCCTGTCCTATGAGTTGTGTAATCTGGGAAATGAATGCCGGGCCATTATCAGACTGGAGGCTGGTGGGAAAGCCAAAATAAGGGATGATTTCTGAGGTGAGAGCATGAGTTACTGCTGTAGCATCCTCTGAAGGGCAGGGAAAAGCCTCAACCCAACCTGAAAAAGTATCCACTAAGGTTAGAAGATAGCATGTCCTTTTGTGAGGAGGCATGTGAGTAAAGCCAATTTGCCAATCTTGGCCAGGAGTGTATCCTCTAGCCTGGTAGGTGGGAAAGGACTGAACTTGGAGGCCACCTTGATTGGAGCAAAGAGTACACAAAGGACAATTTTGAGTGATTTGTTTAAGTAACTTGGTCATGTGGGGAGAGTAAGGGCTGAAGAAGGAGTATTAGGAGTTCATAGCCTATAGGAACTGAATTATGGAAATCTAATAGGATTTGCTCAGTTTGTGTGGTAGGGAGGACATAGCAACCGGAGAGAGTATGCCAGTTGTCCTTCCTCTGTGCTCCCAATTGTTGGAGGTGTTGTATTTCTTAGGGTAAGGGCGTAGGGGCCATGAGAAGGACCTGAGCGGGAGAGGAGGAGTGGGGGCCTGATGATTGGGCAGGCTATTTTGCAGTTAGATCCATCAGTTTGCTTCCCTGGGCTATGAGGTCATTGGAGGTTTGGTGTCCTCTGCAGTGTATAACCTCAACCTCCTTTGGGAGTTGTGCAGCCTCAAGAAGTACCTTGATAAGATATCCATTTTTTATGGGCCCTCCTCGAGTGGTCGTGTATCCTCTCTCCTTCTATATGGCCGTGCAGGAGTGTAGGATGTGGTGAGCATACTTAGAGTCAGTGTATATATTGACTTGTTTCTTACTTGCCAGAGTAAGAGCGAGGGCAATGAGTTCTGCTTGTTGGAAAGTGGTGTTAGGGGGAAGAGGGGCAGCCTCAATAGTTTGTGTTAGATTTACTATGGCATAACCTGCCCGAGGGGGGTGGGTGGGCATGGAGGTGGTGCTCCCATCTTTGAACCATGTTTTTTGGGGCCACATAATGGGATGTGGGTAGATATATGGAAAGGGATTGAGAAAGAGGTCTAAAGCCTACATGCAATTGTTCTAAGGGTTGTGAGTGTTTTGGGATGAGAGTGGCTGGATTTAAGGGAGGGCAAGGTTTAAAGGAGAACTGGAAATTTTCAATGAAGGTTAGGTGGATAAGTTGTAGGTGGAAAGGGGAGAGAATTGACATGGCCTTATGGCTGAGAAGGTCTTGAAGATGATGGTGGGAGCAAATGACTGTTTGTTGTCCAAAGGTTAGTTTAGAGCTTTCTTGTGTTAAAAGGGCAGCTGCCACCAAGGCCCATAAACAGTGAGCCCATCTTCGAGCTGTGGTGTCCAATTGTTTGGAAAGGTATGCAACGGGGAGAAGATATCTCCTGCCTCTTGTCCCAAAACCCCAGTCACCAATCCTTGGGTTTCGGTGATCTTAGATAAAAGGATGAGATAGGTTTGGGAGGGATAGAACTCGGGCTGTGAGGAGAGCGGTTTTTAATCACTGGAAGGGAGAATGAGTGGGCTTTGTGGGATCTAAGGGAATGGCAGGACTCCCTTTGGCTGCCTCATAAAGTGGTTTTGTTAGGATGCCAAAGTTAGGAATCCATAGGCAATGATACCTTGCAAGCCCCAAGAAAGAAAGGATTTCACTCTTTGTGATAGGAGTAGGGAGTTCAGAAATTAAACTCTTGCAATTGCCTGGTATTTCTCTGGTGTTGGGGCTGAGGTGGATTCCCGAATAGGTGACTGAAGGAGAAGAAATTTGGGCCTTGCTGAGGGACACTCAATATCCCCTGGAGGCCAGGAAATTAAGGAGAACAACGGTGTGGGCCTGAGAATCCTCATAGGAGGGGCCACAAAGGAGGAGGTCATCCACATATTAAAGTGTTAGAGGTTGGAGGAAGTTCAGATAAGTCTTGAGCTAAGGCCTGGCCAAAGAAGTGGGGACTATCCTGAAACCCCTGAGGTAGTATTGTCCAGGTGAGTTGTTGGGAACGACGTGTATCAGGATCAGTCCC
>NW_007746793.1:0-802 GCF_000696425.1 Galeopterus variegatus | reverse complement strand
TGAGGTAAACAACTGTGAGTGCCTGAGAATCCTCATAAGAGGGGCCACAAAGGAGGAGGTCATCCACATATTGTATTAAAGTGCTAGAGGTTGGAGGAAGTTCAGAAAAGACTAGAGCTAAGGCCTGGTCGAAGAAGTGAGGCCTGGCCAAAGAAGTGGGGACTATCCTGAAACCCCTGAGGTAGTATTGTCCAGGTGAGTTGTTGGGAATGATGCATATCAGTATCAGTCCCAGTGAAGGTGAACAGGTTTTGACAGGAAGGGTGTAAGGGGATAGAAAAAAAGGCATCTTTGAGGTCAAGTACAGAGAAGAAACAGGTTGTTGGGATTGTGGATAGAAGTGTGTAGGGGCTAGAAATGATTGGGGTTATGGGTAAAACAGCCACATTAGTGGCCCTGAGGTCTTGAAGTAAATGTTATGAGCCATTAGGCTTTATAACTGGAAGGATGGGTATATTAAAAGGCGAGTGGGTAGGCCGTAAGAGATGAGAAGAAGGGAGTTTGTGTATGATGGCTTTTAATCCTATTAGGTGTTTGTTAGCGATGGGTATTGTGGGACATTAGGGAACAAAGAGGGGTTGTGCAACTTAACAAGGATAGGGGAATGGTGTGTAGCAATAGAGGGAGAAGAAGTGTCCCATACTATGGGATTAACCTTGTCTGAGGGGAAGTGGAAGGTGGCAGCCTCAGGGACCAAGTTTGGGGTGGCCTGTAACAGGAGTATTGTAGCTGGAGTTAAAGTGTTTAGGGTAAAGGTAGCTTTGAATTTGGAAAGGATGTCCCATCCCAGTAAGGGGGCTGG
>NW_007746792.1:12768-13025 GCF_000696425.1 Galeopterus variegatus | reverse complement strand
TCATTTAAATTCTTTTAGCACAACTGCCACTCTGGAAGGGTACATCAGAGGTGGATATCTCACTAAACTTTCCAAGATTGGAGAAGTATGTCTGCAGAAGAAACCCACCAATATGTGGAATCATTAGATAACTCTTTGAAAGCTAATTCTGCCACCAAAGACCTTAACATGGCTCATGAATATTTAGTCCTTTTTAAAAAAAATGATAAAGCATTAATGATGCAGACTTTTCAAAAGATGATCTCGACACAATATGA
>NW_007746792.1:12125-12702 GCF_000696425.1 Galeopterus variegatus | reverse complement strand
AAGAGCTGGATCCATGTCATCTTTGTTCCAGGACTCAGGCTGAAGGAGTGGCTTCTATGTGGACAGATCCAGCCTTGTTGTAGAAAGAAAAGAGAGATGGCACAGCCAAGGATGGCTCTTAAACTTTCTGCTCGGAAGGAAGGGACATGTGTCAGCCAAAGTGAGTCACATGGCCAAACTTGATATCAGTGGACAGGGAAGTATATTTGTAATATAATACAATCTGCTAAAGATGCTATTGTAGGTAAAAAACAAGTGACATTGTCACTACCGTGTTAAGACCTCTGGGATAGTTTCCTGTTGATAATAATCTAAGAAAACACACCCTGCTAATATGATTATAAGTCATGCATGTCTGTTTACACTGAGTCTAGATTAAGTTAGAAAACATCAAAGAAAAAATAGTTCCATGAAGTGCTCATATCTATTGGTTTTATATTAATTATGGAGTGTGATAGAACACAAAATTGCAGTACTGCTTCTGTGGCAAGATTGTGGCCAATGGAAGCATGAACCAATGAAACTGAAGGAATAGACAGCTTACTCTGAAAATCTATTAGACATTGTGGTTCTTTTT
>NW_007746792.1:7698-8910 GCF_000696425.1 Galeopterus variegatus | reverse complement strand
GAGATGTATGAATCTCAGGTATATTATATATATGTTTAGCACTGAAGAATTAAGCCAGAAAACAGATTTCAAGAATTAAAGCAAACAATCTGTGTATGTTTAAGTGACAGATACGTTTCATCTGCTGTATCTAGTTATCTTGAAACGTAATAACCTTGACGTAACAGTTGAAGAAAAAGGAGAAGCAATGTAAACATAAATGCCTGAACATTTTAATATATTTTATCAATAAACATTACCAGAATGCCATGTATTTGAATCCATGCTTTTCCTAAGGAAACCTGCATTCTATCTTCTGCTTCCTGATGTCGCAGCTGGATCCTATTACAAGGGTAGGCTGCACCATGGAAAACATGCCTAAACTTTTTAAACTACAAAAGGAAAGCTGATCTTTATTAATTAGATGTCTAGATTATGCAGATTGACCACAATATTATTACATATAACATGGTGAAAAACACTGTTATGTGGTGTATTGATAGCTCCACTTAGGTAATTTAGCTAAGCCTTATTTGCTAAGATATTGTATTAACCACAAAGGCAGGATTTGGTGTCAGGTCAAAAAATCAGATCAAACTGTGACTTTGTGGTTGATGGTTGAGAGAATGCTCTACAACAAAGGCAGCTGAGAACACAGTACGGTGTCGTCCTAACGTTTAATTCAGGAAAAATGTCATCTCCAGTACAGCTTAACATAGTACTACTACATAATGCAGATATGTGAAAATATTAACAAGTCAATGATTCATAACTAAGACTCACCATTCAAAACCCATATTCTCTGCCTTTGTGAAAACCGTAGAATTGGATTAAGAGAGAAACCACCTAATTTTAGATTTAAGCAAATGTGGACAATGGGTTTTAAAATGAAGGATAAGTCTGTGAATCACAAACCCTCACCTGAATAATGATTAGCTCTTTCAATAAAAAGGAAGAACTCAAGAAAAAAAAAATACTTCAAAGGCCATAATCTGGAAAAACTTCAAAATCTGGAGAGCCAAGTAAATCATGATTTAGCTTTTACCAACTTTAACCAAAGTCTTCCCAGGTATTAAAGTCAGCAATTAAAAAAAAAAAAGCTATTACAAAGCTATTATGTTAAGTAATTATAATCTTTGTCTGCTTCAACTTCTTATACCTGTGTCTTGCCATGTATATAATTATGCTGAGGAAAAACACTCCAAGCTCAAATGAAATAAAGCACTTCAGTTA
>NW_007746792.1:0-7210 GCF_000696425.1 Galeopterus variegatus | reverse complement strand
AAATCATGATTTAGCTTTTACCAACTTTAACCAAAGTCTTCCCAGGTATTAAAGTCAGCAATAAAAAAAAAAAAAAGCTATTACAAAGCTATTATGTTAAGTAATTATAATCTTTGTCTGCTTCAACTTCTTATACCTGTGTCTTGCCGTGTATATAATTATGCTGAGGAAAAACACTCCAAGCTCAAATGAAATAAAGCACTTCAGTTATGTCCACACGGACCTTGTCAAGTAGCCAATGACTTGCCCTTTCATTGTGAGTGACTAATATCAATGCTGGTTCTAAAGAAAGACACTTTTCATAATCGCCCAACAATCTGCTAAGTGAAAACATATGGATAGGCTTAGGCAAAGCCTGCCAGGGTCTTTGCTGAATGGAAAACAGGTGCTCCATTCTGTGCCACGTAATACCCCATTTACCCCCAAGTCCAAAGGTTATAGGACTAATAGCTGCCTTGTGGTAATCAGGGAAAGCCAAGACACTAGCCCTGGTGAAACATCTGGGACATATTTTACATACTTGCAACATATGCTTCAGGTTCAATTAAAGTGAGGCTTTGGCACATTTATTAATCTTTTTTACTTTTATCCTATAAGAGGACCCACTGACCTGACCCCACTATTATACCATATGAGAAAACAGAGAAATAATGAGAGCTAGAGGTCAGTACCTGCTCGTATGGCAAAAAACACATTTGTTTTCTCATGAAATTCCATTATGCATGACTCTACACAAACTTTAAATAGAGGAACCAATGAATTTTTTAAAGTAGGAAATTACCCTTCTCCCACTGATAGCCGAGACATAACAACATTTACTGCTGTGAGAGCCAGTCAAGAGATGGAAGCTGGTAAATAGAGACTTGCAGAACCCTTTCTTATATCCATTTCTTGTAGCTAAAACTCTATATGTCAAGATGTCCACTCTAAGATTCTTCAAACTATTAATGCAAGCACTTAGAAGTCCATTGTATATTATTACATTTAAGATTTTTTTATTCAGATACAATTTTTATGCTGTCAATTGGATTATGAGTAAAATAGGAAAGCCTCTTTATATCAGTCAAATAAAGGGTCGGATTTATAAAAATCAGCTCAGAATTTCTTTCACATGGTAAATACAGTGTTTGTAGGTATCCTATACAGAAGAATATAGTTGAATTCACAAAGTGATCTAAGCACTCACTTTCAATCAACTTTAGTAACTAGATAGGAAAATATGTTAGAACCAGGGTGTTAATTGCAGATAACCAAACACTAGGTTACAACAGATGCTACTCCAGAGATTTGGTGATGTTTTCACCCTGGCACGTTCCATTGACATCTATGTTATGGTGAGCTGGCTAACCAGGTGTGGCTATTTATTTTCCATGCCTAACATCCTCTCTATTAAAAAATGACCATAAAAAGTGAAGATCAGAGGTATAGAATATAAACAAACTGGCTAAAAAAATATAGGTTGACTTCAAGCAGGGACATTGAAGTACTAGACTTCACTAAGGGTTTCCATTTATTAACATTTCTGGGGAAACGCCTGCTGCTGGGGATGGATCTTTATGGTGGCTTTAATAATAAAGCAGCAACAAGCAAGGGAAAATGGCCATAGATGGATGGCAGCTCAGTGTTTATCAGCGGAGAAATGATGATTCAGAGCTGGCATGTTGAGTTAAAATACAAGCTCTCTACAGCTCTACAACTGACCTTCACAATAAATCATATCATTTATTGCCAGAAGTGTATGCTTGTGTTATTTAACATTAAAAACAAGCACATATGTGTTTTTCAGTAAGATTTTGTTAGTTTATGTTTGATGATGTCGCTAATGACTAAGTGATGTACAGAAGAAAAATTTCACATAAAAGCTCTATCAATTTAAAAATGTTTGAAATAGCATTAGAAGGGAGAAAGTGTGTGTGTGTGTGTGTGTCTGTGTGTGTGTGTGTGTCTGTGTGTGTGTTTCCATTTTCCTTCAAGCATTGAATAGTAGTCAGGAAAAAAAATCATTTGGGAGATTAACTAATCACTGTGAATTTTTTTTTGACATTTCTAATGCTTGCTTCCAGCACACAGATTCTTACACTGGGATATAACTGTACATCTCTACTGGAATCAAAGGTCAAGGGCATAAATTAAGATACACTGTTTTTCTCCTTTCTTCAAAAAATTTCATTGCTTTACTATAACAGAAGTCAGATAGATTCTGGTGAAGGTCAAAATCTGGTTATATATGCTGAACAATGTAGAAATAATTAATGATATTCTCTCCCCTGCCTCCTGATCTCACCCTAAGACTTTTTAGATTTTAGGTCTAGAAATGCCCAGAGAGGATGATGTAACAGCATCACTATCCTTCTTGCCATAGAAAGCATTCTTCCAACCCCAACCACTGTTGCAGTGGTGCGAGGTCATGCTAATTCCTCCCTCCAGTGGTCCCCTCTCCCTGGGGGACCACCAATTCTAGCAATCCCAGAAACTAGCTGTTATTTACCATGGTTACTCTCCCCAAACCAACCAGCATTGGGAAATATAAGACTCACTGAATGGGCTTTCCTGACCAAGGAGCCAAGGGGCCTTTTCAAATCTAGGCAAGGGCTGTGAGCACCGGGGTTATTTAAATGTCCTCCAGAGCACTCCACACACATGCATTCTTTTGCTGAGCAATTTTTCGAAAATTACAGATGACAATATCCATGTTCAACTCATGCAGGCTGCTATTTATTTTTACTTCTTCCCCCAAAGCGTAGTCCGATTTGTAATACTCGAGATAGGACACATTTTTGCCCTTCAAAACAGTTGTCAATGCCGTTATCTTCACGAGAGCTATCAAATTCCAGACAAGCTGAATTATTTTTTTTTTTTGTTCCTGGCAGAAAAATATTTGACCCAGCTCTGGACAAAAGCGAAGAGGATTTATAGCCCTCTCTCCCTCTTTGCAACATGCGGTGGCATTGTTAGGATGATAAACAGCACTGTCCAATTTTCTGGACTCAAACACTTCAACGCCTTTTTTAACTGTCTCTGAAAACAGTGTCATGTCTACATTTCCCCATCCCCAGGTACCCAAGTGCTGGGAAAGATAATTACCTTGTCATCTTTGTCTTCTTCTTCTTCCTCGTCCTCTAGCATGTCCTCCACTACCTGCAGACAGAAACAGAAGTCGTTTTTGTGCTCTTAAAGGAGAGAATTTTGTTCTGTCATTTTGAACCTTTCAGAAATGAAAACTTTATTAACATTTGAAACAGATGCATGAAGAAGGAATATTTGATCTAGAGACAGCGATTAGGAAAATGCTCTGCCTTTAATTGATTAAAACCAGGGACCTGCATCCCAGTCAGGGGAATTCTATTTATGTGAAGTGTTTTGTGACAACTTAAAGAATCTGAAATATGCATAAGGTAAACTAACATTAATTTGGGGGATGCTTTAAATCAGGAAATTTCCTTTCTACCTATTCTGCTGTCTATAATAATCAGGCACTTTAGATTTAGGGCTAGATAACTAAGCATGAAACAGTTCTGCTATTTCTAATTTACTTTCCACCAAACTCTAACGTAAAAAACTATATCTGTTAATTGATTCATGCCTATGGTCTATGGCATAAAACTAACAATATCTTCTATGGCTCAAATTTTAATTATTATGTATAAATGTCAACTCTTGACTATCTATTACTTTTTGATTTTTGCAGATTACCTGAAAGTTTCATTTTAATTCTCTGTGATTTTATACAAGAATTATATTAAGGGAATAGATATTATGAAGCAAAAATTAGAAATGTATTCTATAATCAAATGTGTACAGGGCCGGCCCCGTGGCGCACTCGGGAGCGTGCAGCGCTTGGGAGCACAGCAGTGCTCCCGCCGCGGGTTTGGATCCTATATAGGGATGGCCGGTGCGCTCACTGGCTGAGTGCGGTGCGGGCGACACCAAGCCAAGGGTTGCGATCCCCTTACCGGTCACGAAAAAAAAAAATGTGTACAGTGTGTGTGTATAACCCAGGCAGGTGGATATGGATTCGTGTACTCTTTTAATCACTCTTAGATCGTCTACTTCAGCAGAATGGAATAGTCATTTTGGATTTGCCAAATAATTTCCCTTTGCCTTGATCAATACATAACCGCAGGCATTAAGAATGGAACGTCATTCCATTTCAGTTGTTTATGATTTTACACATGTACACAAGCATACACAAGTGCACTCCATGGATCCAAAAATGTTTTAAACTTTGGGGAATGTTGTTATTCAGGTAAGTCCCAAATGTATTTATGACATTTGATACAGTTTCTAAATTTCTGTAGTATTTTCCTAATTGAGTCCAGATATCTATTTCTGAATAGACTCAATAGACTCATAGAATCATGGTTATCAAATATTTTAAAACCTTTCTCCCAAAGCTCATAACTTCAGAAGAAAGAGACACGTAGCCCTTCTTTCTTTTTGATATAAACAGGAATATTCTGTGAGTGAAAACTCCAATAAACAAGACTGTATTATACAAAGAGTTACATAAACTGAGATAACATTTCAGGACTCTCAGTTATTCCTTATAATTTTTCTCAAATATTCTAAAAGCCATTAACTGATTTAAAAGAATAGCCAAAATGCAAACCTCCGGGTCTCATGAATCAATATATAACCCAAAGTATATGATGATCTGTGAGATTGTTTCTAATTTAATGTCATACTTTAAGTCTTCTGTGAAATGGTAGAATTTTGTGTTTTTTCAGTTGGACATTCAACATTTCAAAAGTATCATAGTAGCACCATATGCTGTTTCCAATATCTAATAAGAGCTTACACTTTCTTTGGGAACATATACAATGATTCAGCATCAACATTAAAGATAGACTCTTGCATTCTCTCTAAACATATTCAGCCACCCCATACACATTTATTTATAAACCTCCTTGTCAAAGGCACACAGTGCTAGGTAATATGGGAACACAAAGATGAATAACACAGATGCTTTGTGTATAGCCCTATCAACCCTCAAGAGGCTTACAATCCAGTAGGTTTAAATGGGGCCTATCAGATAACCTTTCATGTTGACTTTCAACTTCCCCAAATTGGAATCATTCACATTACAAATAACAGACAACAATAGCAACAATGTATAGTTGAGGTGACATATATGCCAGGCTATTCCAGGCTATTGTGACAGAGGTTTAAAAAGGAAAAGCAGCTGCAATATTTCAGTGCATTATGTTGCAGCAAAATAATTCACCCAACCCTCACACGATTTTTTAAAATGGTTACTATTTTGTACCTCTAATAAAATTATCTTTAAAATTTTAGCTTTAGGGCCGGCCCAGTGGCGCACTGCTACAGTGCGCCACTTGGGAGCGCGGTGGCGCTCCCGCCGAGGGTTCGGATCCCACATACAGATCGGTTCCTGCTCACTGGCTGAGCGAGGTGTGGGAGCAACACCGAGGGTTGCGATCCCGTTGCCGGTCCCGGTCCGGTACGGGCGCGACACTGAGGGTTGCGATCCATTGCCGGACACAAAAAAAGACAAAAAGGAAAAAAAAAAATTTTAGCTTTAAATGAAGTAGTTTCTTTGCTAAAATTATCCATGCAGTCATATCAAATATGCCAAGGAAAATAAAACAAATATACTTTTACTCCTATGAATAAATTCAAGTATTGTAACTAGTTATTATTAAGAATGTATTACATGCCTCCTCTCTGCAGTACTTATCACACTGCAGGTGCTATGAAAGAAGAATGGCATTGAACTAGCAGATTGAAAGGTACATAATAGATGTTCAAGAAATATTTGCTGATTGAGTGAATAGATTAATACATCATCTATTCTTCATGTCTTTGAACATACTTTTTGCTAAAGGACCTGTTATTTTTCTCACAGAACTAACTTAGCTCACCTGAAAAGACATATACCTAATCAATGATGCAGATTAATAAAAGCAAATATTCAAAATGCTTTCAAACATTTGCCTGGAAATAAAACTGATGAGCATTTAACCTTTATTTTAAGATTTGGAGATCTCCACTATCTTCAAATTAATATTTAAAAATCTAAAATATGATTGAACCATAAAACAAATCACTAGCTTAATTTACACATTTTACAAATCGGCTGTAGATCTTATGTTCAAGTATGACTCAAAGAGGTCTACAGAATCAAGCTCTTCATTTGCAAAACCCTAACTGTTCTTACCCTGCACAAGTGGGTAATTGGCTATGCACAATTTCTCCACAAATGTGCCGCCAGAACCACCCAATACAACCATTTGCTTTTACATTGGCAGAAAAGTGTTGTGTTAGTGAGAGGCCTTTGTGTTGCGTTTTAGCGCTCTAGTGAGGGCTTTTCTCCTCCTCTGGTGCCTGTTTAATGTTACATCATAAACATCTACAAGTGAGGATTTATAATACAGATGGTTTCCTATTGATGCCTTAAAACTGCTTCAGAGTGTATTCCACTATCACATTTTGCTCAGGTGAAGCGTAAGGTGCCTTGGAAAATGAAGAGGATAAAAGCACCTATCCCATAGTGTTGATTAAGGAAGGATCCGATGAGAAAATATATACAAAGTACTCAGCACAGTTCCTGTAAGTACTCAAAAAATGTTAGCTATTAATAAACATAAATAACCTCAACTTAATATTTTAAACATTAATTTTTAGGAATTAAATCATATATTTTTCCTGGGCAAAATATTCTGTGTCCTAAATGACATACAAAATTCTGATTCATGTTTTCATTGACACTCAGAAACACATACAGAGGCACAGGTAGAGATGTGGATGAAGATTCCAAATTAAAATTATGATGCTTTCACAACTAATCGTCAGGCTTTAATGGTCCAGTGAAATGGATGGCTTTGAGGACAAGAGTGTCTCAGAAGCTGAGCTGTGCTTTAAGACATGAGCTCTAGCCAAATGCAATGAACATAGAAACTGCAAACTGAGCTTTAAAAACAAACTGTATATATCACTGAAGTGCATTTAATGACGGCACAAAATTGTAACCTTTCCCAGAGAACTCAAAAAACACCTGCTATTTAGGAAGAGCATGCTGGAGTTTAACACTTAACTAAGGAAAACAAATAAAATAAAGGAGTTCGTCTCAAATTCCAGCTCTTTCCTCTTCGAATTAAACCAAATAAGCACTACATAGTTTTGTGTTCAAGTATACAAAGTCCAGTTTCCAAAACATTTGTCAGCAATAATTTAATAACAACACATTCAC
>NW_007746791.1:10502-13025 GCF_000696425.1 Galeopterus variegatus | reverse complement strand
AAAATTCAATGAATAGTACAGGATCCTTGGCAATGAAGAGGCATTCTTGACTGACTACCCAAGCATCAGGACGCTCCTGTCCCATTTCCTATGTTACACTAAAGACATCATGCTCTTTCTTCCTAGCTGCTGTGCGGAGAAATGGCCTTCACACTGTGCCCACGGAGATGAAATTTCTTGCCAGCACAGAAGAGTAAGTTCCTGGTGAAATTCATAGAGAAGCCAGTGCTTGATTCAAGGAGATGCCGAACAAGGATTCAATTCTTTGCTGCAAGCAATTCCCCTCCATTCTCCAAATTTTTCTCCAAATGACCCAATGCTCAAGTTTCCATCATTCATCCCTATGGCATAGGCAAGCCTCCTTTTTAAAAAATGTGGATGTGGGAAGGGCAGGGGAGCACATTAAATCCCTAAAGTTCTGAGTGAGGTTGAGGGTTTTAGGTGCTTTCTTCTTGAAAGGAGGGACCCAGAAGAGCAAGAGAGTACAAACTACGTGATAGTCAAGGAGAAGAGGCATGCAGGCAGGCAGGGTCAAGAGGCTCTAGAGACAAAAAATGTCCTCTGATACAATAACAGGCCTTTGCACTTGCAAGACTTAGAAAGCATCTTCACATGGGTGTCTCATTTAGTCTTCAACATCCTTTGCTTATGGCAACGTAGTTATGATCATGGGATTTGGAATCACCCAGACCTGACTTGAAACTCTGGCTCTGCTACTTACCACCCATAATGCTGCTTTGTAACCTGCTATTTCACTTAATGGAGTGTAGTGGACATCTTTTCATCTCAATAAATTTGTCAACATCATGATCTTTTAATTATATAGTTAGTATTCTTAATTTCGTTCTTTTCTAAAACTCTTTAAGTATACAGGGAAAACAATCCAGAAAATACAAATAAGGAATAAAAGGAAAAAAATCCATAATTCCACCCCCAAGAAAGGCATCAAAACAACTTTGTATATACCTTTCTAGACTTTTTAAATACATGATTATTCAGGAAACATGAATATTTTTAGAATTAAACTAAGTAATACTGTTCCCTGCCTTACAGCTTTCATCTTAATAAACACCCATCTAAATCATCATTTTTAATACCTGCATTGGTGTTCCATTCAGCAAGAGGACCATCTTTATATAGCCAATCCCTTTTTGATGGACATTTAGGTTGTTTCCTATTTATATTTCATGCCATGGTGAACTCCCTTGTACCCACACCTGAAGCACTTGTCTATTCCTTTAGGAAAAATTCTTAGGGTAGAATATCCGAGCTGAAGGGATGCATGTTTTTAAAGGCTTTTGATGTCTGTGCCAAATTGCATTCCAGAAAGACCACTTAGCTCTCCCAACCCCAAGGCAGTGTGTAGCTTGTTTCTCCACAAGGCCAGGAATTCTGAATGTGTTCTGAATAGATTCTCTTTGGGTTTATTTAAAGCAAAGACCACCCTGAGGAGGTGGAGGCTCCACTGGATCTGCTGGCTGACTCCAAGAAGGAGGAGGAATATCGCAGGAACGTCTGGAAGGGCTTCCTCATCTCCATCCCCTACTCAGCCAGCATCGGGGGCACCACCACCCTCACGGGCACAGCCCCCAACCTCATCCTACTTGGCCAGCTCAAGAGGTAAAAGCAAGTGTCCCTGCCCACACTGAGGTTTCTGCTTCTTCTGTCCATTTTCCCCCATTCATTCAACATTCAGGGAATGTACTGAGGGCCATCTATGGAAACCTAACTTGGTGGTCAGGCCGTGAGAATAAAAGAGAAGGATTCTCCTACTGATGACTTGTTCAGTCCATTATTCCAAGCCTCGGGTCTCTAAGATTCTTAAAATTTAGTATTTCAGGGTTGTCGCTAGGATTTTCAGATTGCAAGAATCTGAGAGACTGGGTTTCTAAGATTCCTTTGCAGTGGAGATGTATCCCATGCTCATTTAATTTACGTAAATGCAAATGTAAGCATTTGGCAAACTGCAACAAAAAGTATTTGATATTCAACATGGTTCCAGATGCTGGCCAACTTCTTTACCAGGTGCTCAACCAAAGAATCAAAAACCTATGAAGATGAAGGGAGGAAGGTTGGCCCTGTTGGTCTTCCTGAGAGAGTTGGGGTAATAAAACCATCAGTAGTACTGTACTTGTGGGTAATCAAAGCTATCTTCATGAGTTTTCAGTACACCCATGTTTGGCTCACATGCTGATTTTAAAACCTTAACCCCTGGGCCGGCCCCATGGCTCACTCGGGAGAGTGCGGCGCTGGTAGCACTGAGGCTGCAGGTTTGGATCCTATATAGGGATGGCCGGTGCGCTCACTGGCTGAGCGTGGTGCAGACCACACCGTGCCGAGGGTTGCGATCCCCTTACCGGTCAAATAAATAAATAAATAAATAAATAAAAATAAATAAATCAAACCTTAACCCCTGGGTAAGATGAATTTCTACTCCATTCTCAAATTTTTTGATTTTAAGATCTGATGATAGAAACCAGTGATTCCTAGCCATGCATGCAAATTCAAATCACTAGGGGAAGG
>NW_007746791.1:7639-9027 GCF_000696425.1 Galeopterus variegatus | reverse complement strand
AAAAAAAAAAAGTATTTAATTTTAATAAAATATCTTATAAAGTATTTTATAAAGTATTTTATTTTTAATGGGCATTTAGATTGTTTTCATTTCATTATTATTATTACTATTTTTCTACTATAAATTATGAGACTGACCACATATCTGCTGATATTTTAATATTTTAAAAACAATATTTTTAGTTTTCTTTTGTCTAATGACAGAGGTGTGCTTATTCATTGTAGAAAATACAGATAAAGAAATAGAAGGAAATAAAAATTTCTCATAATCGCATTATATAGAGGTTATTAATGCTTTTGCTAGTTTGTTTGCTTATTATGCAATAGCTGTTAATATTTTAGTTTGTTTGTTCACTTATTTAGAAATGTCTGGGAGTGGGTTTGTGTTCACAAACTTTTGTATACATCATTTTTTAACTTACTGTTTCCCTTTTCTATGCTGACCACATTTATGTTATTTTTTAAGATATATTTTTAGTAGTAAAATTTCTGGATAAAAGAATATGCACATTTTAGACTCAATGCATTTTACCAAATTCCTCTCTACAAAAGATTGTTCCAATGATCAAGCATCAGGAAATCTGCCTGTTTTTCCACAACTTAACCAGCATTGAGTGTTATTGTCTTTAATCCTTTCAGGCTTGACGGTGTCTTAAGACTGAGGTTGGACACTGCTGGGCAGAGAAAGAACTCCTAGACATCCCCATCGTTTGGGCACAACATCCAGGCTCTATGAGAATATACAATGCATAGGTCAGAGGTTGCAGCCTGCAGATGTGTTTTGTTTGGTATTTTGTTAAATGTCTACATTTAACATCACATAATTACAAGTAAAAACTCAGATCTGGGCTTTCTGGGCCTGCACCCTTGCATAGCTTCCACCCCTTTAACGGGTGGGGTGTGTGTTCTTCAACTGACCATGCATGGTCCCCCCTGGCCTGCTTTACCCACTCAGGGACTGTCTGGACCCCAGGGGGCACTGAGATTTTGGCTGTAGGACATCTACAGTCCCACTAGTTCAGAATCCAGCATCTCCCAAGGAAGAGATTGAAAGGGTGCCTTCTATTAGAAGGGATGGAAAACTCTGTTCCCATGACTCCCAGGGGACCCTCTTGACCCTCTGCTGCTAGTACTCCCTGCCCGTCCTCCCCAAATTGGCATGGCTGACCTTGGTCTGCTCTTGTCTCCCTCTGTTCTCCAGTTTCTTTCCGCAGTGCGACGTGGTGAATTTCGGCTCCTGGTTCATTTTTGCCTTCCCTCTCGTGCTGTTGTTCCTGTTGTTGGGCTGGATCTGGATCTCCTTCCTGTATGGAGGGTTGAGCTTGAGGTACCTCATTTTCTTCTTGGGAGGTAGGATGGGCACGTAGAAGAACGTGAGCTCTGGAGTCA
>NW_007746791.1:5641-6150 GCF_000696425.1 Galeopterus variegatus | reverse complement strand
CCCCTATGATTTCTTCTAAGAGTTTTATGGTTTTACCTCTTACAGTTAGGTCTTTGATCCATTTTGAGTTAAATTTTGTATATGGTGTGAGGTAGGGGTCCAAATTCATTCTTTTGCACATGGCTATCCAGTTTTCTTAACACTATTTGTTGAAAGACTCTTCCTTCCCCATTGAATGGTCTTGGTACCCTTACCAAAAATCAATTGTCCACAGATGTATGAGTTTATTTCTGGATGCTCAATTTTATTCCATTGATCTGTACATCCAACAGCATTTATTTTCCACAGCAATCTGAAATACCAACTTCACTGTAGACTGAATTCCCATCTGTGATTGAGTCTATTTCTAGACTTCCTATTTTGTCCCATTGATTTATCTGTTTATTCATGTGCCTTTTTGACTCAGTAAAGGGTTTCATGTTTGGGAGCCATAGGATTAGATTTGCTTTTTAAAAGATCAACCAGGCTAAATGTGGGGAGAGCAATTTTAGGAAGAGAAGAGAGAGGCA
>NW_007746791.1:0-430 GCF_000696425.1 Galeopterus variegatus | reverse complement strand
TACATGAGTTGCAATTTTTTTCATGATTTGTCTTTTGACTTTGCTTATGGTGCTTTTTTCCGTACAAAATTCTTTTCAAAATTTTATGTGGGTAGATTGATTAATCTTTCCTCATATGGACTCTGAAATTTCAATTACAGTTTAGAAAGATTTTCTCATTACAGGAGTTATAAAAGAATAATCCATATTTTCTCCTAGTAAATCTCCTAGTAAATCTTTTACATTAAACCTCCAATCTATTTGGAAGTCATACTGGGTACTGTGTGAAGATTGGATCCAACATCAGTTTTTGTTCCAGATGGCCACCCAGCTGTCCTAACACCATTTACTGACACGAACTGTTGTCTAGTCCAAGGCCATGAAAATATGCCCCTATGATTTCTTCTAAGAGTTTTATGGTTTTACCTCTTACAGTTAGGTCTTTGATCCA
>NW_007746790.1:12588-13026 GCF_000696425.1 Galeopterus variegatus | reverse complement strand
TACATCCTTACAATGGGATATTATTCAGCCACAAAAAGGAATAAAGTACTGACACATGTTACAACATGGATGAACCTTGAAAACATTATGCTCAGTGAAGAAGCCAGACACAAAAGGCCACATATTCTATGATTCCATTTATATTAATTGTCTAGAATAGGCACATCCACAGAAAGGGAAAGTAGATTAGTGGTTGCCATGCTCTGGGGCAGGGAGGAGAGAATGGGGAGTGACTGCTAATGGATACAGGGTTTCCTTTGGGAGTGATAAAAATATTCTGGAATTAGTGGAGATGGTGACGGTCATACAATCTTGTGAATATACTAAAAACCACTGAATGTACTTAAAATTGCACTTTAAAATGGTGAATTTGATAGTATGAAAGTTGACGGAATGTGCATTATGTCTCAAAAAAAAAAAAAAAAAAAACAGAACAGA
>NW_007746790.1:6765-7083 GCF_000696425.1 Galeopterus variegatus | reverse complement strand
TTCATTAAAATTTAACTTTGGCTCTGCAAAAGACAATGTCAAGAAAATGAGAAGACAAGACAGTTTGGCAGTTTTTTACAAAAGTAAATATAGTTTTACCACACAACCCAGCAATCACTCTCCTTTGTATTTATCCAAAGGAGTTGAAATTTTATGTCTACACAGAACCTGCACATGGATGTTCATAGCAGCTTTATTTGTAACTGCCAAAACCTGGTAGTAACCAGGATGTCCTTCAGTAGGTGAATGGATAAATTGTGACACATTCAGACAATGGAATATTATTCAGCACTAAAAAGAAATGAGCTATCAAGCCAC
>NW_007746790.1:5850-6601 GCF_000696425.1 Galeopterus variegatus | reverse complement strand
TGCTGACAACACCAAGTCAAGGGTTAAGATCCCCTTACCGGTCATCTTTTTTTAAAAAAACTTTATATTTTTTACTGTTTTAAAATTTACCTTTTTAAAAATTAGGAACCATAACACAAAGTCACAAAGAATAAGAAATAAACACCTATCATCAAAAAAAGTACTTTTCATACAAGAAAAACTATCAATACATCTTTCATCTCAGTTCTTTAAACCTGTTATCACCAATTCTAAGTCCTGTTTTTATTAGTAATTCACTGTATGACTTGATGCAAATCATGTCATTTCTCGCCCTTTGTGCCCTCATTTATAAAATGAAGAATTTGAATTAGACATTTTTATTTCTTGGTCTAAAGCGCCATGAATTTCCAAATTTAAACTGAATTGACTTCTTTAAAGTTTGTTAACACAAAAACATAAAGATCATAAACTCCCACAAAAGCAAAATCTTTTTTTTTCTTCTCTTTTTCTTTTTTTTTTTTTTTCAAAAGCAAAATCTTAATTTCACCATAATGGGGAATAATGCTTGGTACTGAAGCACAAAGCCCCCAAAAGGAATATAGCCTCATAACAATGATGTGAAAAATAAGTAAAAGTAAACAAAAAACTAAGTGACTTTTGGTTTGGTGCTCACTATTTAGATACAATACCCACGGCATAATCCATGGAAGAAAGAATTGATAAATTGGCTTCATTAAAATTTAACTTTGGCTCTGCAAAAGACAATGTCAAGAAAATGAGAAGACAAGAC
>NW_007746790.1:3435-4143 GCF_000696425.1 Galeopterus variegatus | reverse complement strand
AAAAAAAAAAAGTCCTGTATAAGACAGATGCTTCTCATTTTATTTACATAAAAGGACATGTTATTCTAACTCAACACATAATATTCACTAATTTTCTGCCATCTACTTGGAACTGTTCTGGTATAAAACACATTGATGAAGAAACAGTACTTGGACGCAAGGAACATGCCTTACGACGGAGGAGACAGGTAACAGAGAATTACAACGTAAGTGTCATAATAGAGGTGTAAACAGAAAGCTGGGGGAGCACAGACTAGGAGGTCAGGCAGGACTTCAAAGTGGAGGTGAGCTGGATCTTAGGCTGGGGGCAGGGGAGGGGTGTGGGACTCTCCCATTGAGAGAATGGTAGGGTACAAGGCTGCCTTTGTAGGGCACAGGATTTATTCTCTGATCTATAATTTATTCTATGTGCAGCTACTCAAGGTCTTTAAGAAAGTAGTATAATAAGATTTGCTTTTAAAAACTGTTTATTAAGATTAAAAAGGTGAAGGGACTGAATATACAGAAAACAAAGGAGAAAATTGTTGGAGAAGATCAAAGACAATGGAGATTTGGAAGAAATTACCTTAAAAACTATCTTAAATTTTTAATTATTAATTAATTAATTATCTTAAAGATTAAGACAGCTCCATCCTCAAAAAAGAAAAAAAGGAATTGAGAATGGGTATATTTATTGGCCATTAAGGTGTTCAAGGAAAACATATGAAA
>NW_007746790.1:785-1943 GCF_000696425.1 Galeopterus variegatus | reverse complement strand
TATCACTGCTTGGGACATAATGAGGCAGGGAAAATGCCTACTTCTTCACTCATAATCATTTAGAATATTGAAATAGGTAAATTAACTCAATTTTCACTCCCTCTACAATACCTATAATCACTTAAATGTAATCCAGACAGCACTAAAAATTCAAAACAGAAGCAAATGTTTTCAAGTCTTTAGATAGTTATCTTAATTTATACCAAAGTTTTATATATCTTAACAACAAAAAGAAATAACAGATCTTGATTTCCAAGAGTGACAACTGATTCTTATGGCTTCAAGCTGGAAAATTACCTCTTTAACTCTTCCTCACCAATTTAGGGAATTCAAGATACCTAGGCTAAATTTATAGGCAGTGCAAACAAATTGTGACACTTTTATAACGTCTCTTATAGATCACTGGGTAACTCACACAACTAAAAGGATATGGCTTTGTTTCTTCTCTTTCTTATGGTAGAACAGATTTTTTAAAAATAAAACCCTTTTCTCACCTTAAATATCATAACCAAAATCAGTTTCTATATGATAGTCTTAATTAAGCTTGTTTCTTTTCTTCAAATTTAGCTATTTTATAGTAGAGACTGGGCATACTACAACACCTTAAAAAGCATGTTCCTTGATCAGTCTTTTTTTTTCCTGGTGGCTCTCCAGTAAGGGGATCTAAACCTACGATCTTTGTGTCATAAGGCTGAGCCGTAACCAACTGAGCTAACCAGTGAGCCCCCTAGTCAGCCTTTTTCCAAAGCTAACTGATAACATGTCCTAAATTGCAGTTTTCTATAATTAGCACCTTAAAAAAGGAAAATACTGAAAGAGTAAATTCAACTTGATACTTCCATAGGACAAGACAAATCTCTGCTTTGGAACTGATTTAATTAACTGTGAACAAAAAAAGTTCTCAATTTGTTCTTAAAATTTAAAAAAAGAAAAAGAAAAGGAAAGCCTTATCAATTGGTATCAAGCTCTCAAAGGACTCAATTTTTACAGCTCTGCTAACTTGACTACCTACTGTGCATCCAGCACTGTGTTTTCAAACACTAATGGAATCTTCCCAACAAACTTATGAATAGGTAGTATTATCTCTATAGTTTTTACAAAGGCTATAAATAGGAAAGTAAAAGAAACCTGAGATCAACTACTAATCACCATCAAATG
>NW_007746790.1:0-514 GCF_000696425.1 Galeopterus variegatus | reverse complement strand
CAAAACAAAGCACTTCTAAACAATGGCACCAGGAGGTTTAAAATTTAAAACTTCATAAGTTTCTTTTTTTTAAAAGATCCCCAAAGTAACTTCTGACCAAGAATCACTTCAGTTTGGCCGCTGATATTCTCCCGCAAACACTTTTAAAACTGGTAATAAATATCTGAACTGATATGCTTAAGCAGAAAAAGTACATCTTTAAGCATGATGCAGTAAAACTCTGTAATTACAACTCAGTATGTTTGTTTTTTTATTTTTTGTTCTCCAAAGATGCTTTACAATTAAATGGAACTCTAAAAAATGTAAATAAAAAGCAACAGTTAGCTGCCCTTAGGGACAAAGAATAGTTTTAAACTGGTGCTCTGATGTCCCATTTCCCAGACGGGATTTAACTGCGGTAATTGGTAAGCTGTGAAAAGGACTAGTTGCAAAGAAAATTGACTTTAAACTAATCAACCTATGCTGGAAATGTTTTTAAGTAAATGTATATTTAATCCACTCATAACCAGCCAAA
>NW_007746789.1:10981-13026 GCF_000696425.1 Galeopterus variegatus | reverse complement strand
AACACTGCCACATTGGGGATCAAATTTCCACATGAGATTTGGAGGGGACAACACATCCAAATTCCATCAGCTTCTTCGGAACTAATCTTGCCAAAGTCACTGGGTAGGTTAGAAGTCTCTGTCTACAAGTAACAGAAAACTCAACTCAGACTGGGTTAAATCATAAAGATTTTTGTATCACTTAATTGGAAAGCCAGGGGTAGAACAATGGTCAGCCATCATCCTGTCCAGAGTCTCCAGGTCTGCACTACAACCAGCTGGGGGCAAGATGGCTGCAGTTGATGCAGGCTTCACATTGGTGTACAATGACATTCAGAAGATGAAAAAAGACATCCCTTCTTATGGCTCTTTTGGAAGCACAGAAACTTTTCCTAGAAACTCCCAGAAAATTTCCTGTAGCATTTTCTTGATGTGAGTTATGTTATGTGCCCATTCCTGAAACAATCCTTAAAGCCACGGGAATGCCATGCAAGTGCTTCACTTGCAAGTATTGAAATTCCTCTTGTATCAATGGAGCTCTCAGGGGTGATTTTGCCCCCTGGGGGATATTTGGCTGAAGTCATTTTTGATTGTTATGACTAGGAGTGGGGTACTAATAGCATTTAGTGGATTCAGGCCAGGAATGCTGCAAAACATCCTACACAGCACAGTATAGCCCCCTACAACAAAGAATGAAAAAATATCAACAGTGTCATCAACCTTCTTTGCTATCCCCCACATTCCATAAATCACTAGCCTCTGTCAGTGCTAACTGCCAAATATTTCTTCAGTTTGTCTATCTCTCTGCCTTCTCACTGCCACTTTCCTAGTTCAAGTACCTATCATTTTTCACTTGTATTATTATTTTTTATTGAAACATAATTGATGGTACTTATTTGTGGTGCACAAAGTTGAATATCAATACCTATGCACAATATGTGATGATCAAATTCAGATATTTACTATGTTCATCATTAGAAAACATAATTATTCTTTGGGACCCTTAACCAATATCTTGCTAACCCCCCTCAAACTCCCCCTTTCCCACCTCTAATAACCACAGTTCTGTTCTCTCCTTTTGAAAGTTCAACATGTTACTATGATTATTCTTTCTTTCTTTCTCTTCCTTCCTTCCTTCCATCTTTATTTATTTGTTTATTTATTTATTTGTTAGCTCCCACTTATGAGTGAAGATGTGGTATTTCTCTTTCTGTGCCTGGATTACTTTACTCAACATAATTATCTCCAAGCAAATCCATGGTGCTGTGAATGGCAGAAATATCATTCTTTTTTTTTATGGCTGAGTAGTATTCTATTGTGTATATATATCACATTTTCCTTATCCAGTCATTTGTCAATGCATATTTGGATTGAATCCATATCTTGGCTATTGTAAATAGAGCTGTGATAAACATGGGCATGGCTGAATCCTTTGACAGGATGATTTCCATTCCTTTGGATATGTACTCAGCAGTGGGATTGCTGGATCATATGGCAGATCTGTCTGTAGTTGTTTGAGAAACCTCTATACTGTTTTCCATAGGGCTGTACAAATTTGAAGACCCACCAACAGTGTAGAAGAGTTCCCATTTCTCCACATCTTCACCAGCATTTGTTATTCTCTGTTGTTTTGATAATAGCCAGTCTAAATGGGGTGAAATGATGTCTCAGTGTGGTTTTGACTTGCATTTCCCTGATGTTTAGTCATGTTGAGCATTTTTTCATGCGTCTGTTGGCCATTCATATGTCTTCCTTTTAGAAATGTGGATTGAGCTCCTTTGCCCATGTTTTAATGAGATTATTTGTTTTTCTACTTTTAAGTTGTTTTATTTCCTCGTATATTCAGGATATTAATCTCTTGTTGGATGTATAGTTTGCAATTATTTCCTCCCATTCTGTAGATTGTCATTCCACTCTGTTGATTGTTTCTTTTGTTATACAGAAGCTTTTTAGTTTTATCTAATCCCATTTGCTTATTTTTCCTTTTGTTGCCCATGATTTTGAGGTCTTATTCATAAAGTCTTTGCCCAGTACAACATCTTAGAGTTTTTCTCCTATGTTTTCTT
>NW_007746789.1:5814-7089 GCF_000696425.1 Galeopterus variegatus | reverse complement strand
TTTTTTTTTTCAGATATTTGATGACCCGTGTTTTGGAGGAGGCTGAGCTTTCCTAGCCCCCAAAAGGGAATCTTTATTAGTCTAAGTAAAGATAATAATCCTATTCCCCTTTCTAAGAGCTCATTTAGGAATGATCATGTAAAGCAATTTGGCCATTAATATTTAAGGGGAAGTCTATTACAGGGCATCTTGTGTTTAAAAAGAGACACTATGAGGGGTTGTGACATTTCTGCTGTGAATCTGTGAATCTGCTGCAACCATCGTGGGTTCACAAGGATTGTCACTATGTTGAGAATGGCGGAGGGGAAAGATGGGTGCATCTGGCTCTTGAGGATACCCCTGAGTGCTGATGAGTCACCTCCAGAACCTTCCTAGCTTAGGATGTCTTGTCATGTGAAAAACTAAACATTACTTAGTATTAAGCCACTTAAAATTGCATTTTCAGCTTCCTGCAACAGAAAGCATTCTAAATGGGACACCAGCCCTGAAATGCATTGATAAAGTCACAAAAATGAACTCTACACTGAGCCTTGCATAAAGAAATAACATTGCTAATGGTTCCCTTTCTTAAGTTTGGGTTCAAAAATAGCAGTGCTGCTCTTACATTAAGTGCCTAATATATATTATTGATCCATGGGATATATTGGATTATCTCTAAATCATATAAGCCTGAATCCAGTTCCCAGGAAATGTGTGCCACAATACTATTACACTGAGTGTGACCTTTCCCAGAATTTTTTTATCATGAGACCCCGGTTTTCTACTCTCTGGTCTTTTATACAGAGATATGGTTAATAACCTTGCTCCATATATGCCTTTGCCTTGAAAATATTTAAGACTTGGAGGGAGGATTATTTGGGTCACTGTCTTTCTAAAACACATACATTGTTCTAAAATAAAAACCTGCTGTGAAAAGGCCTTTCACACCCCATTTCCCATCAGAACTCTAACTCATGTTTGCAGCCTGCTTCTCATCTTTCTCTGGGGAATATGAGACACGCTGTCTTGGAAAGTAGTGCTAGCTTGTGAAAGGGAAGCCCATCAGTCATGTTTTCAGGTGTAAGTCCTAAATTATGTATTTAAAATAAAACATACTACCCTTTCCTCTTGGGGTGTGTGCATAGCTTGACATATGAACCTAGACTGGCCTGAAGGTTTTACTTGGCTAAGGAATGCCATATACTTGTATGATATTTTTTGCTTCTTCTCTGCCTGTGACAGTAGAAAGAAATTAATGGAGAAGATAAGACTATTTTAGGTCTAAGTCCGAAACGT
>NW_007746789.1:0-234 GCF_000696425.1 Galeopterus variegatus | reverse complement strand
TATAAATTTGGTTTAAGAAATACTGCCCCAGATTATTTGCCCATGTTTTTTCCATTAACTAGTTTTAATATTCATATTTAAAATTTTTAATTTAATATGCAATTCACCTTTGTATGCAATAATCTTTTGCAATTAATATATTATTGTAGCAATCACTCGGACACAAGATAAGAATTCTTTTTTTTTTTTTCCTTTTTGTCTTTTTTCGTGTCCGGCAATGGATTGCAACCCTCA
>NW_007746788.1:0-11964 GCF_000696425.1 Galeopterus variegatus | reverse complement strand
CCCCCACCCGAGAAAATGGAGGCAGCTTTGATGTGGGTGCCTAGCCTGGTCTGGTGGGTGGGGGCCAGGTGGGCGGGGAGCAGTCAGGCTTCACCCCGCAAGTGGGGGTGGGCTGGGGGTGACTCACAGAGCTCGCAGAGTTGGGGCTGTCTGGCGCGCTTCACTCCGTCTCTGCGCAGTCCTTTCCTGGCTTTCCTGGCCTTTGATGTCTGGGCTGATTGCCTGTTCCCGCAGCCGGACTTGGGCGCTCTCAGGAGTCCTCCTCTGTGTCGGCCCCAAATCCTCGAACCTGCTGCCGCTTGTTTGTCGATGTAGGATCGTTGTTGAAAGAATTATTCGCCTTTTGTTGCTCTTGGAAATGCAATCAATACTCTGGTATCACAGCGCACGGCTCACAGGATTGCGCTATCTCCTGTCACGGCCGCTCCAGACCCGTCGCCATCTTGGTATCCCTATTACCATGTTCTTAATTGTTTCTGCCTTGGAGCTATTTTGTCCCTCTTTTCCACTCCAGCTGCATTTGTTTTTTGTTTTGTTGCTTTTTAATTGACATGCTTTGGTTCCTTCCTCATTTTCTTTTGTGCATTTTCTACAGGTATTTTCTTTGTAGTTAGCATGTTGTTTACATAAAATATTTTATAGTTGTAACAATCTACTTTAAACTGATAACAACTTGACTACAATCACGTACAAATTTACATAAAATATTTTATAGTTGTAACAATCTACTTTAAACTGATAACAACTTGACTACAATCACGTACAAAAAGTATTCGTTCACATCTCTTCACCACCACTTTATGTTATTGATGTCACAAATTACGTTTTGTATATTGTGTATCCATTAACATAATTTTATATGTACAGTTATTTTTTATGCTTTTGTCTTTTAACTTCTATGCCAGAATTAAGAACACCTTATATATCACCATTAATGTATTACAATATTTTGTGTCTATATATCTACCATTACTAGCAAGTTTTATATTTTCATGTGCTTGTGTGTTGCTCTCTAGTGCCCTTTCATTTAAACACATAGGACTCCCTTTAGCATTTTTTGTAAAGCAGATTTAGTAGTGATGAACTCTTTCAAATTTTGTTTATGTGGGAAAGTCTTTATTTCTCCTTCATTTTCAAAGGACAGCTTTGCTGGATACAGTAATATTGGTTGACACTTTTTTTTTCTTTCAGCACTTTAAATATACCACCTCACTCCCTTCTGTACTTACTGCTAAGAAATCCATTGATAATCTTATAGGAGTTCTTTTTCACATGGTGAATTGCTTTTCTCTTGCTGCTTTCAAGATTTTCTCTTTGTTTTTGACTTTTAACAGTTTGATTATAATGCATCTTGTTATGAACCTCTTTCATAGCAAGTTCATCTTTGTTGAAGTTTTTATGTTTCTTAAATTTGAATGTCCATTTCCTTCCTCAAATTTGAGAAGTTTTTGGCCATTATTTCTTCAAAAAATGTCCCCTTTCTCTTTCTTCTCCTGAAACTCTCATAATATGTATGTTATTCTTCTTGATGGTGTCCCACATTTTTTTTTAGAATTTCTTCATTATTTTTTCTTCTTTCTTCTCTGACTCAATAATTTCAAATGACCTGTCTTCAAGTTTGCTGATTTTTTCTTCTGCTTGGTCAAGTCTGCTATTATACCCTTGTAATGAATTTTTTAATTCAGTTATGTTATTCTTCAGCTGTAGAATTCCTGTTTGGTTGTTTTTTGCAGTTTCTATCTCTTTGTTGATATTCTAATTTTGTTCATGCATTGTTTTCCTGATTTTGTTTAGTTTTTAATCTGTGTTCTCTTGTAGACAATTGAGGTTCTTTAAGACAATTATTTTGTATTATTTGCCAGGTAATTAATAGCTCTCCATTTGTTTGGGATTGGTTTCTGGAGATTATTTTGTTTCTTGATTCACCTTGTTTCCCTATTTCTTCATTTGCCTTGTAATTTTTTTTTCTTGCTGAGTTTTGTGCATTTGAAGAAACAGCCACCACCCCTGGTTCTTATGGACTTGCTTCATACAGGAGAGTACCCCACCAATCAGTCCAACTAGAGATTCTGGGAGCCTCTGAAACCTTTTTGGGGATGCACATTCTCTGGGCCTGTGCACATAATTTCCCCATTAGAGAGGTCTGTTAGTTTTATTTTCAGCTAACAAACTCTTGTTCCTTTTGGTGCCTGTCTCCAGTACTGCAGGTGTTCTGGCACAGCAACAAGCCACCCCACTCTTCTTTGTTCTCAGTGGCCTCGGGCACTCAAAGTATACAAGCTCCTTGTCAGTACATTGAATCAGGCAAGACGAGCACCAGTTCTTCAGGCAGATTTCTGTAAAGCTGAAATGCTAGACATATGCACAGTCTTCTCCCTCTTGAGGGAGAAGCCATGAGTTATGTACCTTCTTCCAACTGTACTGAGTTGCATCAACTTCTGTATGTGAAACTGCAGACCCTCTGGTGCTGTGGCAATCTACCCCCACTTTTTCTTGCTTTCACTGGTCCCCAGGTATCCAAGCTTGTCACTTCTGTTAGTGCTCTGAGTCAGGCAAGAAAGAAACCAGTCCCTCAGGCAGCTCTCTGAAAACACCAGAATGTCGGATGCACATTCTACCCTCTCTCCTTGTCTCCTCCACACCCCTCTCCAGAAGCTGTGAGCCAAGCAGAGCTGTGCTGCCTTGGGGGATGGGAGATCAGGGGTAATGTAAAATGGGTTCTTGCTACCCATTGCAATGTGGCTATTCTCAGCTTTGCACTGGGGAGCTGCAGCTTAATTGGTTTCTGGAGTTCTCATAAAGCCATTTTGGTTTGTAGGAGAGTACTTCAAAAAGTTCGTATAAAGATTCACATTATCTTTCAATTGTATTTTTCCATGAAATTTTTGAAGTACCCTCATCTATTGTCTTTAAGTTGGAGTTCTTGTTGTTGTGCCATGTTGCCCTGAAACAAGAATATTTATACCATGGTTTTTATGTAATTTGAGTTTTTTAATACTATTCTTTCTTCTAAGCCAGTTGTTCCCAAACTAGTTTTTTGAGACATTCTGACCAAAACATGGTTTGATGACAAAGTAAATGTGGAAAATGCTGGCTTAAACAAAGTTAAATTTTTTCTTTTTTGAAAGAGGACCCAGAGCTGATGATATGTCAATGAGCACTTTGAAGGTCCAAGAGAACAAGTAGTTTCAGAAACTTATTTGATTGTGAAAGCACTTTTAAAAATCTTCCCAAGCATCCAGTAATACCTCTAAGGAACACACAAAACATTTCAAAACAGCAGACAAGGTGTTGAGGGCAGCCCTTGCTCCTGGTGTGCCCAGCATACCATGGTGTGCCTGATGAGAGCTCAGGTCTTTGGTAAATGCAGTGAAATGATCTGAGGTTGGTTGGTTGTTTGGGGACACCAGTAGACTCCTCTGGAAAATGCCAAGTTGGTCCTGGGTTTACATAGCAGTCACACATAAAGAGAACCTGAATCTTGGTGGGAGGCTACATTTTCAGGCAAGTAAAAGCAGGAAGGAGCGTGTAGTCTGGGTGGTCCAGGAGAGGCCAGCTGATGGCATGAGTTTGTAGAAGCAAATCTGACACTCGGTGTCTGAGAGTAAGTTTCCTGGGACAGACCTGGGCAGGCTCCAGTGAAGTGGCAGCAGCTGTAGCAGAGATTCTGAGCAACCTTGGAAGTGGGACTTCTTATCCCCTCCCCTAGTCTTCTCTTGGTCCCTCTTATGCCAAAATGTTACTTTGCTTAAAGCTCACAAAGTGAATTTGTATCAAGCCGTGTTTTCACTTATAGAAGATGACAATGCCTCAGCCCTGAGCCTTAAATCTGTCACGCTCAGTACAACACCACCAATCTCCCAACTCCCAATCCTAAAACTTCTGCCATCTCACCATAGACAAGCTATTGGCAGGGAGCAATAAAAGATAAATTTCATAATAATCTTTGGATGTTAATAAAGAACAGTCTTCCAAATAGCCAGCTTGGAGGATTAGAATGAGTCACATTCTGTGCTTTTTGGGTTGGTGGGAAGATACACAAATTCAGTCATTCTCCTGCTGCAAAAACTGTGGTATGTAGTAGTTCACCCCAAAATGGAAGCCTGTATGTGGATTTTGGATAGGGATGTCAGGTAGGAGGAGTTTATAAGGTGCATGGCAGCAGCTGGTGCAGTTAAATGAGGGTATACAGCTTTGGAAAACTCCCAGATGGACTCTTTGTATATAATCCATCTGTATAGAGCCCATGTCCTTACCACCATCTAGAAGAATGCTTCTTATGCACACACCAATCACTTGGGATCGTGTTAAAATGAAGATTCCACAGTGGAACTGCGGCAGGTCCTGGGATTCTATCCCTCTAACAAGCTCTCAGGCGATGTGGATGTTGTTGGTCCTTAAACACATTTTGAGTAACAAGGATCTAGAACACCAGAGAGGCAAGGAATCTGCATCACTGTTTTTACACACAGAAACTTTTCTGTTTTTTTTCTCCCCTCACACTCTCTTAAGGCTTAGTTCCCTAAGATTGATCCTAGAATCACATTTTACAGGAGGGGGAAAGTAACACCCAGAGAATGTCCCTGATCTTTCTCCATCATTTGATTCATCAGGGAAGCTAGAAGCAGAACACAACTTTAAAAAAAATAAGCTATTGTTTAGAACAATCTTGTATTTCCAGAAAAATTGCAAAGATAGTACAAAGAGGTTCCATATATCCCACACTCAGTTTCCTAATTATTGCAGATTTGTTACAATTAATGAATCAATATCGATATGTGATTATTAGGTACTAAATGTCATACTTTATTCAGATTTCCTTAGTTTTAACCTAATGTTCTTTTGTTCTGTCCTAGGATTTCATCCAAAACACCACATTACATTTAATCATAATATCTCCTATGTCTCCTGCTGGCTGTGACAGTTTTTCAGATTTTCCTTGTTTTTGATGAACTTGACAATTTTGAGGAGTACAGGAATTCTCGTCAGGTATTTTTTAGAATGTCTCTCTACTGAGATTTGTCTGATATTTTTCTCATGAGTAGACTGAGGAAGAAGTCCACAGAGGTAAAGTACCATTTTCATCACTTTATTTTTATTTTATTTTATTAAATTTTTAAAACATTTACTTATACATATTTTTTGGGTACAATGTGTTGTTTCAATACATGCATATACTGTACAATGATTCACTTAGGGTAGATAGCACAGTTTTGCACCCTTTAGTCCACCACTTCTTTCTCCCCACAACCCCCGCCCCCAGCTCCAGCCTCTGGTAACCATTATTCTAATCTCTACTAAGAGAACCACTTTTAGTTTTTTTTTTTTTTTTTTTTTTTTTTAAGATTTTACATATGAGTGAGATCATGTGATATTTGTCTTTCTGTGCCTGACTTACTTCACTTGACTTGATGGTTTCCAGTTCCATCCATGTTGCTGCAAATGACAGGATACTATTTTTTAAAATAGCTGAATAGTATTCCATTGTGTATATACCACAGTTTTTTTTTTTTTATCAGTTCATCTGTTGATGGGCATTTAGGTTGATTCCATCTCTTGGCTATTGTGAATAGTGTTGTGATGAACATGGAAGTGCAGGTGTCTTTTTGAGGTATTGATTTCATTTTCTTTGGGTATACACCCAGAAGTGGGATAGCTGGGTCATAAAGTATATCCATTTTAAGTTTTCTGAGGAAACTTCATACTATTTTCTGCAATGACTTTTCCAATTTACATTCCTACCAACAATCCTTTTCTCCCCATCCTTACCAGCATTTGCTATTTTCTGTTTTGTTGATAATAGCCATTCTAACTGGAGTGAGATGGTATCTAATTGTGGTTTTAATTTGCATTTCCCTGATGATTAGTGACTTTTGAACATTTTTCAAATGCTTCTTGTATGTCTTCTTTTGAGAAATGTCTGTTCAGGTCCCTGCCCATTTTAAAAATTGGGTTATTTGTTTTTTTGAGTTCCTCATATATTGTAAATGTTAGCTCTTTGTCAGATGCATAATTTGTAAACACTTTCTCCCATTCTGTAGGTGGTCTCTTCACTTTGATGATTGTGTCCTTTGCTATGCAGAAGCTTTTTAGTTTGATGTAGTCCTATCTGTCTATTCCTGCTTCAGTTGCCTGTGTCTTTGTAATCTTGTTGAAAAAAGTGCTGCCCAGTCCAATTTCATGGAGCACTTGCCCTATGTTTTCTTCTAGTAGGTTCATAGTTTTGGGTCTTAAGTTTAGGTCTTTAATCTATTCTGAATTGATTTTTGTGTATGTTAAGAGATAGTTATCTAGTTTCAATCTTCTGCATGTGGATACCCAGTTTTCTCTGCACAATTTATTGAAGAGCGTATTCTTTCCCCACTATATTTTTTGGCACCTTTTTAGAAAATCAGTTGGCTGTAAGTGTGGGTTTATTTCTGGACTGTCTATTCTGTTCCATTGGTCTATTTGTCCATTTTTATGCTAGTACCATGCTGTTTTTGTTACTATAGCTTTATAGTATATTTTAGAGTCAGGAAGTGTGAAGCCTCCAACTTTATTCTTTTTGTTCAAGATTGCTTCAGCTATACAGGGTATTTGTGGTTCCATACAAATTTTAAGATTTATTTTTTCTATTTCTGTGAAGAATGTCCTTGGTAGTTCAATAGAGATTGTGTTGAATGTGTAGATTGCTTTGGGTAATATGGGCATTTTGATGATGTTAATTCTTCCAACTCAAGAACATGGGATATCTTACCATTTGTTTTTGTCCTCTGCAATCACTTTGCACCAATGTTTTATAGTTTTCATTGTAGGGGTCTTTCACCTCATTCGTTAAATTTACTTCTAGATATTTCATTTTTTGGGGTAGCTATTGTGAATAGGATTACATTCTTGATTTCTTCTTCAGCTCTATCATTATTGGCATATAGGAACGCTATTGATTTTTGTGTGTTTATTTTTGTATCCTGCCACTATACTGATTCATTTATTAGTTCTAGGAATTTTGTTTTTTGTGGTGTCTTTAGGTTTTTTTATGTATATGATCATGTTGTCTGTAATTGACTTCCTCCTTTCCTATTTGGATGTCCTTTACTGCTTTATCTTGTCTTATTGTGCTGTCTAGAATTTCTAGTACTATATAGAATAAGAGTAGGGAAAGTGGATATGATTGTCTTGTTCCAGATCTTAGAGGAAAAGCCTCCAATTTTTGTCCATTCAGTCTGATATTAGCTGTGAGTTTGTCATATATGGCCTGTATTGTGTTGTGGTAGATTCCTTCTATGTCTGATTTGTTGAGAGTTTTTATCATGAAGGGGTTGCATTTTCTCAAATGCGTTTTCTGCATCTATTGAAACAACCGTATGTTTTTTTTTCTTTCATTCTATTGATGTGATGTATAATAGTAATTGATTTGCATATGTTGAACAATCCTTACATCTCTGGGTTGAATCCTACTTGATCAGAGTGAATGATCTTTTAATGTGTTGGGTTCTATTTGCTACTATTTTATTGAGGATCTTCACATCTTTCTGGTTTTCATATGAGGTTAATGTTGACCTCGCAGAATGAATTTGGAAGGAGTCCCTCCTTAATTTTTTGGGAAGAGTTTGAGAAGAATTGATATTAGTTCTCCTTTAAATGTTTGGTAGAATTTGGCAGTGAAGCCTTCTGACCCTAGGGTTCTCTTTGTTGGGAGACTTTTTATTACCTCTTCAATCTCATTACTTGTTATTGTTTTCTAGTTCTTGATGATTCAACCTTGGTAAGTTGTATGTGTCCAGGAATTTACCTATTTCTTCTAGGTTTTCTAGTGCATTCACGTATAGTTGTTTGTAGTAGTCTCTTATGATCCATTGTATTTCTGTAGTATCAGTTGTAATGTCTCCTTTTTCATTTCTGATTTTATTTATTTGAGTCTTTTCTCTTTTTTTCTTTGTTAATCTAGCTAAAGGTTTATTGATTTTGTTTACGTTTTTGAAAAACCAACTCTTTGTTTTGTTGATCTTTTGTATTGTTTTTAAAATCTTGAATTCATTTATTTCTACTCTGACCTTTATTTCTCTCCTACTGATTTTGGGTTTGGTTTGTTCTGTTTTTCTGGGTCCTAGAGGTGTAATGGTAGGTTGTTTATTTGAAGTTTTTCTTCTTTTTTGATGTAGGCATTTATTATTATAAACTTCCCCTCTTTGAACTACTTTTGTTCTATCTCATAGGTTCTGATGTGTTGTATTTTCATTTTCTTTTGTCTCCAGGAATTTCATAATTTCCATTTTGATGTTTTCTGTGACCCATTTGTTGTTTAAGAAAATGCTATTTAATTTCCATGTATTCATATGGTTCCTAGTGTCCCTTTTGTTATTGATTTCTAGTTTTATACCATTGTGGTCATACAAAGTAGTTGATATGATTTCAATTTTTAAAAATTTGTTAAGACCTGTTTGTTTAAGACCAACTTAACATATGGTCTATTCTAGAGAATGTTCCATGTGCTGCTGAGAAGAATGTGTATTCTGCAGCTGTTGGATGAAATGTTCCATATATTTCCCTCAGGCCCAATCAGCCTAGAGTAGAGATTAATTCTGATGTTTCCTGGTTAATTTTCTGTCTGAACAATCTGTTTTTTGCTAAAAGTGGGGTGTTAAAGTCCTCAACGATTATTGTTTGGGCATCTATTTATCCTATTAGGTCTAATATTACTTGCTTTATATAACTGGTGTTCTGGAGTTGGGTGTGTATATATTTACAACTGTTATATCATTTTGTTGAATCAATCCCTTTATCATTATGTAATGACCTTCCTTATCTTTCTTTTACTTTCCTTGGCTTGAAGTCTATTTTACCTGATATAAGTACAGCTATTCCTGCCCTTATTTGGTTTCCATTTGCATGAAATATCTTTTTCTATCCTTTCACTTTCTGACTGTTTGTGTCTTTATAGGTGAAGTGAGTTATTTGTAGGCAGCATATGGTTTGTTCTTGTTTTCTAATCCATTGGGCTACTCTGTATCTTTTAAGTGAAGCATTAAATTTATTTTCATTTAGAGTTATTAACGATACATAGGGACTTGTTACTGCTATTTTGTTCCTTTTTTTCTGTTTTTTTAAATCTTTTTTCCCAATCTTACTGTCTTCCTTTGTGATTGAGCAGTTTTTTCTTGCAGTGTATTTTGATTTCTCACTATTTATTTTTAGTACATCTCATAAGTTTTTGTGTTATGTTACCATGAGGCTTATAAAAAACATGTTATAGGGGCCGGCCCGGTGGCGCACTGCTACAGTGCGCCGCTTGGGAGCGCAGCGGCGCTCCCGCCGAGGGTTCGGATCCCACATACAGACCGGCCGCTCACTGGCTGAGCGAGGTGTGGGCGCAACACCAAGGGTTGTGATCCCGTTGCTGGTCCCGGTCCGGTACGGGCACAACACTGAGGGTTGCGATCCGTTGCCAGTCACAAAAAAAGACAAAAAGGAAAAAAAAAAACATGTTATAGTTATAACAGAGTATATAGACTAATAACAATTTAACTTTGATATCTAAAAAAAAAAAGAACAAAACCAAAGCCAACTCTATGCCTTGGTGTAATTCCCCTCCACGTTTTGATAATTTGTTATTTTAAGTTACATCTTTTAATATTACCTATCTTTTACATGGTTGTCATATGTGTTCATGCCTTGTTAGATTTGTTCTTTATTCTTCATACTAAGAATGTAAGTGGTTTATTCACCACCTTTATGACATTGGAATATTCTGAGGTTGTCTGTGAACTTACTTTACTAATAAATTATGTACCTTCAAATGTTTTCTTGTTGCTCGCTAGCATTGTCTTCTTTCAGACTGAACAACTCCCTTTAGCATTTCTTGCAATGCAGGTTTAGTGTTGATGAATTTACTTAGCTCTTGTTCGTCTGGGAAAGACTTTGTTTCTCCTTCATATTTGAAGGTTAGTTTTGCTGGATAGAGAATTCTTGGCTGACAGTTTTCTTCCTTCAGCAACCTGAATATATCATCCCATTCTCGTCTGGCCTGTAGGGTTTCTACTGAGAAATCCACTGAGAGACATATTGGTGCATGGTTGAATGTTATGTGTTTCTTTTCTCTTGCTGCTTTCAGCATTCTTTCATTGTCTTTGGTTTTTGATAATGTGATTATGATGTGCCTTGGGGTGTTCCTCCTTGGATTGAATTTGATTAGTGACCTCTGAGCTTCCTGTACATGGATGCTGTCATCTTTCTCCATACTTGGAAAATTTCAGCCATTGTTTTCTTAAATATGCTTTCTTCTTCTCTTCATTTTTCTTCTTCATGTACACAAATCATGCGAAGGTTATTTGGTTTGCAAGAATCCCATATTTGCTCTATTTTTGTTTTACTTTTTCTTATTATTTATTCTTTTGGCTTCTCTGATTGCATAATTTTATGTGTTTTATCTTTGAGCTCACTGATTCTTCTGTTTGGTTAAGTCTGCTGTTGGAGCTTTCTATTGATTTTATTGGTTCAGATACTGTATTCTTTATTTCTAGAATTTATATTTTTTAAAAAAAAATTAATTCAGTTCTTTTTCAAGCTTCTCATTTGGCTTCTGGATTGATTTCCAGATATCATTTAATTCTGAATTCTCTGTCAGACATTTCATAAATCTGCTGTTCCTCTGGATCTATTTTTTTAAAAATTAATTTATGGGGGGAACAAGATGGCGATGGGTCTGGAGCGGGCATGCCAGAGGACAGAGCAAGCCTGAGAAGTGTGTGCTGTGCTGCCAGAGTACTATTTGCATTCCCAAGAGCAACAAAAAACAAATAAATCACTGATCAACTAATCTACAATGAAAAAAAAACAACTACAGTCTTGAGGTTTTAGGGCCGATGCAAAAGAAGATTCCTGAGAGCGCCCCAACCACACCGGGAGACTGAGCAGCCCAAGGCAACAAAGGCCAGGAAAGATGGCAGTGGCGATGCAGAGACGGAGAGGAAGGGGTGGGATCGGCCCAGCTCTGGGAGCTTTGTGAGTGATCCCAAGCCCAGCCCCGCTTGGGGGGCAAAGGCCTGCCCGGCCCCTGCTTACCACACCAGGCTAGGTGCCTTCATCAGCGCTGCCTCCATTTTCTCCGGGGGGGGTGGAGCCAGCCAGCTCAGATGGGGCAAGTCAACCATCTTCACTTGGCGCGGCTCCTCACTGAGCTGTGCCACTTGTGTGCCTCAGGGTGGGGCCCCCCGGGGCCTGTGGACCGGCCACCAATCCCACTCCACCCACGGATCTCTGGCAGGGCTGGTGGTGTGGGGAACCCCCGGCCAGCATCGGGAGGGCAGGGAAGAGGATCCCGGCCAGACTGTCACTCCACCACACCTGGGGCTTCGGCCCCAGGTAAACTCCCTGCTTCCGGGAGGCAGATACCATCTCTGTGGCCTTCAGTTCAGAAAAACCCCAGATTGATTTCTAGTTGGCAGAGGGGTGACCGGGGTGCCCCCGAGCCTGCTTGATCCTGCCGGAGAGCTGACGGCCTGAGGGTGCCGAGCCGGCTCATGCCAGGGGGATTCAAAGAGGAACTGTCTGCTGTGGGATCCTCCCTCAGGGGGCTCACACCCTGGTGTGGGAGATAACTCAACCACACAGGGGGCTGCAATACTGGGGGGAAGGTGGGAGGCCCAGAGAGGACCTTGACCAGGGTAGCAGGAATGCCCACAGTGTCCGTGGTGGAGAAATGAGACCCCTTTGGGGCTGGGCGGGGCTGAGAGACGAGAATTGCAGAAGACACGCCCCAGCCATGTACTGAGCGCACAAAGAGGGGGGGTCCAGCAAAGGAAGAGGAGTCTTGGAAAGAAAGACGCACCCTCCGGGAGGCCCCATCGTGTGCACACAGAGAGGGGAAATGCCTGGATAGCGAGGCAGAGACGTACAGATCTCACCCACCCTGTCGGGCCGGCAGGACAGGATCCAGCTGCCAGGGCCAGAACTCAAGGATCAGGGAGAACTCCCAGAGCTGAC
>NW_007746787.1:12674-13028 GCF_000696425.1 Galeopterus variegatus | reverse complement strand
GCACTCAATTGCTTTTGGTGGGAGGTCTCAATTCCTGGTGGGGCTCTCCTAGGACTGCTGGAGTGGACGCGTGACATACAGCTGGCTGCCCTGGTGTAAGTGATTAAAAAGAATGAGCACAGCCAAAAAATAAAGCAGCCTGGCCAGTTAGCTTCATTGATTAGAGCACAGTGTTATAGCACCAAGGTCAAGGGTTCAGATCCCCATACCAGCCAGCCACAAAACAAACAAACAAAAAATGAGCACAGTAGAGGCTGCTGTAATTCGCATCACCTCTATTTTCCTATTTGTTAGAAGCGAAAAAAGCTTAACACACACTCTAAGGGAGGGGAATTAGGCTCTACCTTTTTTTTT
>NW_007746787.1:8682-11754 GCF_000696425.1 Galeopterus variegatus | reverse complement strand
CGAACCTGTGGCGGGAGCGCTGCTGTGCTCCCAGCGCTGCACTCTCCCGAGTGCGCCACGGGGTCGGCCCACTACCTTTTTTTAAAAAAAAGATGACTGGTAAGGGGATCTTAACCCTTGGCTTGGTGTTGTCAGCGCTATGCTCTCCAAGTGAGCTAACTGGCCATCCCTATATAGGGATCCGAACCGATGGCCTTGGTGTTATCAGTACCGCACTCTCCCCAAGTGAGCAATGGGCTGGCCCTAGGCTCTACCTTTTGAAAGCAGTGTTTCAGAATTTGTGGTCATGTTTTCAACCACTGCCAGTCGTGCCCCCTTTTCTCTGTTATAAGTAAGATTTTGTTGGACACCCTTGAATTTACCATCAGTGCACACATGCATTAGTATTTCTGCTGGGTGCCAGGGATTTTGCAGTTTGAATTTCAACAGATTCTGCCCTGTTACCTTCCCAAAAGATGGGGTGTGGATGAGCAGCCCTTTTCCCAAACCTTTGCCCGTCCAGGTGATGAGCCAAACTCTGATTTTGGGCACACCTATGAAAAAGACATCCCTTAGCCACAGGTGTTTAGGTCTAGGCTGGAAGATACATAGATAAACAGGCAATTTTGATATCGTTTGATGATGGAGTGAAAAAAAGGTGTTTTAGGAGCTCTTAAGCATGCCTAACCCAGTTTTTGGAAGGTCGGCATCAAAGCTGAACTGAACACTAACAGACGGTAGCTGAGCCAAGGGGAGGGGACTGCAGGGATGTGGGGTCTGAGATTGTGAAATCTTTACAGGCTCCAGTATGGGGACAGATTATGTGCCAGGGGTGAAGGTGTGTCACCTGTGGTCCCATGAAAGGAGATGTCTCCCTTAGTGTTGCAATTCTCGCTGCTGAGGGCTTGGAGACAGTTGGTGAAATCTTGTGACCTCAAGGACATTGCTCTCTTTCTCACTTATAGAAGAGGTTTGGGGCCTGTAATTTACAGGAAAAAGAGATGTCTGACGATATGCATGTGCAGAGGAGCTGGATGGGAGGAGGAAGTCATGGCTGTGCATTCATGAGCCTGGAGGAGAGGTTTCTAAGTGTGTTCCTTCTGCTCCTTCTGGCCGTGGGTCACCTTCAGCTATGAACCGCTCCCTCTGCTGTCTTAAATCTTGGCATTAATTTAAGTGGAGACTACAGTTCTTCATTCTGGCCAAGGATGGGGTGAGCTGGAGCCTCATAACTAAATCCATCATGGGTCTTTAAGCCTTTCTTGTATGTGGTTTCCCCTACAGTGTACTTTTTCCCAGATGCTCCGTAAATCTTTTTTTTTGGCAGCTGTCCGGTAAGGAGATCCGAACCCTTGAACTTGGTGTTTGTTAGTTACAACATCGCACTCTAATCAACTGAGATAAGCCCATAAATTTTTGAAGCTTCCTTGTTTGCTTTAAAGAACTGATGCGTTCTAATGTATGTAGTCTTTCACCTCGAGGACTTTTTTTTTTTTTTTTCCTTTTTGTCTTTTTTCGTGACCGGCAACGGGATCACAACCCTCGGTGTCGCCCCCGCACTGCGCTCAACCAGTGAGCGGACCGGTCTCTATATGGGATCCGAACCCTCGGCGGGAGCGCCACCGTGCTCCCAAGCGCCGCACTCTACCGAGTGCGCCACCAGGCTGGCCCACCTCGAGGACTTTTAAAATCACCTTTATACACTAAGGTCAAGGGTTCGAATCCCCTTACTGGCCAGACATCCCCCCGCAGAAAATCACCTTTATATTTTGGAATAGTACTAGATTTATAGAAAAGTTGCGAAGATATTGCAGAGAATTCTTACATACCCTCATACAGTTTTCCCCATTGTTAACATCTTACATAACTATGGCTCATTTGTCAAAACTAAGAGATTAACTCTAGACTTTATTTGGATTTCACCAATTTTTCCTGTAATGGCCCTTTCTGTTCCAAGATGCAATCTGGTATTCTATATTACATTTAGCCCTAAAGTTGTTTTTTTTTTGGCAGCTGGCTGTTATGGGGATCCAAACCCTTGATGTTGGTGTTGTCAGCACCACACTTTAACCAAGTGAGCTAATTAGCCAGCCCCTACCCCTAAAGTCTTTTGATCATAGTTTTAAGCAACTGGTCTCCAAACTCTGTTAATAAAAACCCGCAAAGATACGCAGGACAATGTGCATAGGTTATATGCAAATACAAACCTATTTTATATCAGGGACTTAGGCATCATCAGATTTTGGTATCCTTGGGGAGTTCTGGAACATATCCCCCATGAATACTAAGGGACGAGTGTATAAAACACAGGTTGTAAGATATTGACCCTTCAAGATCCAGAACTAAGAAAGGGAGGCTTCTCTCCTGGGGCAGGTAGAATCATTAAAGTATCTACACTCTTCTGCTCTTTTTGTCTGGAAAGTTCTTCCAGGAATGGAATAACTTTCTGGAGATGTGGTGTCGGCTTCAAGTATCATGCATTTATTAATTACCTTTGTGCAAAATGAGCTGATGACTAAATTTTGCACAAGCCATTAAATGATTTTTGTATGGCTAACATTAAAAATTGATGAAAGAAAAAAACATTCTTAATCTTCTTAAGAGGATAATGAAACATATAGTAAATTTAGCCTTTGACCAAAACTTATATTTTATGTAGTGTTTGCCTAGAAAACATCTGACACATGTGGATGACAGTAAAAAGGCAGATTCTGCTAGTTTCTTCTTCTTCTTCTTCTTCTTCTTCTTTTTTTTTTTTTTGGTCTTATTACTTTATTCAAAAAGTGTGCTGAAATAAGCAGTCCTAATTTGTTATTGGCACTATTGTTTTAGTTTACATATAGAATCAGAGTTTATTGATTTGCAAAGTTTCTTTGATTCCAGTTCACACTTAACACCACATTCTAAACCAAAACTTAATATCTAAAACCAAATGCAGTCAATAGTATCTTGATCTCTTTTCCAAAGTTCAAGAATCATATATTTTAGAAAATTTCCCAGTTTGTTCTCATTTTTATCCAAAAATTCAAATTGTAGGAAAAGTTTTCTCTTATTACGTCTTTTGTTACTGTTTCTGTTTTTTTTTTTTTTTTT
>NW_007746787.1:2722-6992 GCF_000696425.1 Galeopterus variegatus | reverse complement strand
TTTCCTTTTTGTCTTTTTTCGTGACCGGCAACGGATCGCAACCCTCAGTGTCGTGCCCGTACCGGACCGGGACCGGCAACAGGATCGCAACCCTCGGTGTTGCCCCCGCACCTCGCTCAGCCAGTGAGCGGGAACCGGTCTGTATGTGGGATCCGAACCCTCGGCGGGAGCGCTGCCACACTTCCCAAGCGGCGCACTGTAGCAGTGCGCCACCGGGCCGGCTTGTTCTTGGCTTTTTTAATAATAATGACAGCAAACCTGTCAATAATGGTACCATCATGCTGGTAAAGCCTATGAGTTATATAGCTATTAACTGCCCCATTCTCATAGCAATGCCAGGAGGCATGCACAGATGAGGAAACTGAGGCACAGAGGGGCAGCGGTTCAGAGTCCGGGGGTCTGCTAACTGGGGCCTCTATGTGGCACTGTGTTCCTGTCTATAGAACGGGCTGGTGTTGGGGCTCTGCAGTGACAGTGTGGCCTCCTCCCATGTCCCCACAGCCCCTAAGACGTGCTCCCAGGACGAGTTCCAGTGCCATGATGGCAAGTGCATCTCACGGCAGTTTGTCTGCGACCTGGACCGGGACTGCCTGGATGGCTCCGATGAGGTCTCCTGCCCAGTAACCACCTGCGGCCCTGTCAGCTTCCAGTGTAACAGCTCCGTCTGCATCCCTGAGCTGTGGGCCTGCGATGGTGAACACGACTGCGAGGACGGCTCCGATGAGTGGCCACAGAACTGCGGAGGCCGTGACACGTCTGCCACCCAAGGAGACAATGGCCCCTGCTCTGCCCATGAGTTCCACTGTGGCAGCGGCGAATGCATCCATGCCAGTTGGCACTGCGACGGTGGCCCCGACTGCAAGGACAAGTCTGACGAGGAGGACTGTGGTACGGGTGGGGATGGGGGGTCCCGTCACCTGTCCCCAGGCTCCCTGGGTGGGAAACAGGCAGTGACTTTAAGTACTTAAATGATTTCCAATCATGAAGCAAGAGAGTCAGTCCCATTTTGTGTTTCTTCCAGTCTTTCTGATTACATAGAGGAAACAGCAGCCCCAAAATAGACTCTTTTTCACCTAGTTAATCTCCCTCTCTCTTTTTTTTTTATTTTGGCAGCTGGCCGGTACAGGGATTGAACCCTGGACCTTGGTGTTATCTGCACTGCACTCTAACCAACCCAGCTAACCGGCCAGCCCTAGTTAATCTCTTTTTTGACCAGGGTAGCAGCTACAAGTTGCAGCATTACTGGCCCAGGAAGAATCCTGGGCTCCAGGCCTGGCTGGTGACGTCCAAGCTGTGTGACCCTTGGCCGTGGTCTCTCCACCATAGGATGGGACGATTGCATTGATTTTGTTTTTTTTGTTTTGTTTTGTTTTTTAAAAAGATGACCGGTAAGGGAATCTCAACCCTTGGCTTGGTGTTGTCAAGCACCACGCTCAGCCAGTGAGCTAACCGGCCTTTCCTATATAGGATTCGAACCCGTGGCTTGGTGTTATCAGCACCGCACTCTCCCGAGTGAGCCAGTGGCCGGCCCTTGCGTTGACTTTGGCAGGCTATGATTAGAGTCTGATGCCACCCAATAGAATGTTCCACAATGGGGGAAATGTCCCATGGTTGCTCTGTCCAGTACAGGAGCTGCTGCCCCAGGTATCCATTGAGCATGTGAAGTGTGGTGAGTTCAACTGATGAACAGAAATTAGCTGGCCGGTAAGGGGATCTGAACCCTTGACCTTGGTGTTATCGGCACCATGCTCTAACCAAGCGAGCTAGCCAGCCAGCCCTCAATGAGTTTTATGAATTGAAATTTAAATAGCAGCATGTGGTGAGCACCTGGTGTATGGGAGACATTGCAGATGAAGAATTTGGCCCTGGGTCTGCCCCAATGTTTGTGCTACTTAAATGAAGGTCATTTTGGGTGGCTGTTGATTTAGAGCCACTAGGGATCCAGAACATGTTTTCATTTTTCTGGGTTTTGGGCATCTGTGCCCAGATGCCCAGAAGTTTTCATAGAGTTGAAATCACTGTGTAGATGTCATTGGAGTTATTTAAAGTCCCCTTGTTAATAACACTGTCAATGACTTTGTATGTGACCTGTTCTAAAACTTACCATGAACTCATTTAATCCCCATAACTCTTGAGCAAGCTTCCCCCACTCTTTACAGATGAGGAAATTGAGGCACAGATAAAGCTGAGGAACATTTCTTAGGACACATACATGTGAAAATCAAAAACACCCTGTCATCCTACCATTTTAGCTGTCATCAGAGTTCATATTCTAGAAGAGTTACATGTAGTTGTTGCTGTTGGTTGTGTTTGGTGGCTGGCCAGCATGGGGATCCAAACCCTTGACCTTGGTATTACAACACCACGCTCTAACCAGCTAACTAACAAGCCAACCCTGCTTTCTCTCAATGTGAAGATAACCACCTGGGTTAAAAATGGCAGCATTTTTTCCTCTCCAACTGAGCACTTGAAAATACAGTGTTCCAAAATCTTGGATTTTTTTTTAAAGGGGGGGACGGTCGGTTATTCTGCCTTCACATTTATTATAGGTTGAGTATTCCCAATCCAAAAATCCAAAATCTGAAACTTTTTGAGCACCAGCAGAATGCTCAAAGGAGATGCTCATTGGAGCACTTCGGATTTTGGATTTTCTGATTAAGGATGTTAAACTCTTAAGTATAATGTGCATATTCCAAAATCTGAGAAAACCCCAACTCCAAAACACTTCAGATACGGGACACTCACCCAAGCATTTCAGATAAGGGATACTCTCCTGTATCTCTTTTCACTAACATACTGAAATCAAACTTTTTAATTATATGTGTATTTTTTGGCAGCTGGCCGGTATAGGAACCTAAACCTAGACCTTGGTGTTATCAGTACCACACTCTAACCACCTGAGCTAACCAGCCAGCTCATGTATTACCTTTATTTTTATTTTTTTTTTTTTGGTCTTTTTTGTGACTGGTAAGGGGATTGCAACCCTTGGCTTGGTGTCGCCCGCACTGCGCTCAGCCAGTGAGCTCACCGGCCATCCCTATATAGGATCTTAACCCGTGACGGGAGCTCCGCTGCTCAAAGAAGCACCACTTTTTTGCGCTTAGGAGATGAGCCAGATCTTCTGCTGGGTCAAGAAGCCCCGGTGTGTTTTGCCATCTCTACAGCTTCCCCATCCACACGGCCGCCCCTGATGCCCAAGGCTTCTGTTGGCCTGTTGGGAAATTGCTGCTTGGAAGGTGCTAGTTCTTTTTCTCTGGTTGCCTCTCCTTGAGAGAATCAGCACACTCTGTCTTTCCCAGTTGTGGCCACCTGCCGCCCTGATGAATTCCAGTGCTTAGATGGGACGTGCATCCACGGCAGCCGGCAGTGTGACCGGGAGTACGACTGCAACGACATGAGTGATGAGCTTGCCTGCAACAACGGTGAGCCCTGGTCACCTGGCCTCCTGTCCTTATCTTTCAGTGTTTGCAAATGCTCCGTAGAGTCAGGGGACAGTGGGTCCCCGGTGAGGGAGGGTGTTTCCCTGGGTCAGCTGTGAATCCTTGGGCAAGTTACTTGACTACTCTGGGCCTCACTTCCGCTTATCTGAAAAATGTGCATAATGACACCACCAACTTCAGGACTGGGAGATTTAATAAAGTCGCTGTGTGTAGAGCTCAAGTCTTTAAACTCGTAGTTGTGTGTGCAGTCTAATTCCATGCAAAGCACATTCCTGAATTCATAACACAGCAGTTCCACTTCTGGGAAAGTGCTCAGGTGACAGTCACACCCATGCTCCAGAGAGGGACTGTGAGCAGCCCCTAAGAGCAAAACCTAATAGCAAAACTCTGGAAGCAACTAAAGACTCACCAGTGTAGAATTAATTTAATTTTATTATTATTTATTTTATTTTATTTATTTATTTTTTTAAAAGATGACCGGTAAGGGGATCTCAACCCTTGGCTTGTTGTTGTCAGCACCAGGCTCAGCCAGTGAGCCAACTGGCCATCCCTATATAGGATCCGAACCCGTGGCCTTGGTGTTATCAGCACCGCACTCTACCGAGTGAGCCACGGGCCGGCCTTAGAATTAATTTTAAAAACTTTTTTTATTTGTGGCAAAATACATGTAACATAAAATTACTATCTTAGTCTTGTTTTTTTTTGTGGCTGGCCAGTATTGGGATCCAAACACTTGACCTTGGTGTTATAACACCACACTCTAACCAAGTGAGCTTACCAGCCAGCCCCTTCATCATTTTTTTTTTTTTTTTTTTTTTTTTTTTTTTTTT
>NW_007746787.1:0-1956 GCF_000696425.1 Galeopterus variegatus | reverse complement strand
CGCTCAGCCAGTGAGCGGGAACCGGTCTGTATGTGGGATCCGAACCGTCGGGCGGGAGCGCTGCCGCGCTTCCCAAGCGGCGCACTTATCCAGTGCGCCACCGGGCGGGCCCCCCCTTCATCATTTTTAAGTGCACAGTTCTGTGGCATTAAGCACATTCACATTGTGCAGCCGTTACACAGCCATCCGTCTCCAGAACTTTTTCATCTTCCCAAACTGAAACTTTGTCCCCATTAAACACTCACTCCCCATCCCCCATCCGCCTCCGCAGCCCCTGGCACTCACCATTCTACTTTCTGTTTCTGAATCTGACGACTCTAGGGACCACCTATGGGTGGAATCGTACAGTATTTGTCCTTCTGTGTCTGGCTTATTTCACTGAGCACAATGTCCTCAAGGTTCATCCATGTTATAGTGTGTGTCAGGATTTTCTTCCTTTTTAAGGCTGAATCATATTTCATTGTATGGATGGACCACCTTGTGTTGATCCACTCACCTCCACCTTTTGGCCATTGTGAATAATGCTGCTATGAACGTGAGAGTTTAGAATAAATGTTAATGTGGGGTGTGATCACACATAGCACACAGCCAGGAAATGAGGTTCCAGCCACCAGGTGCAGCATAGACGACCCTCATAACCTTAGCGCTGGGTGCAAGAAGCCAGTTGCAGGTGATTACTAGATAGAGTTATGTTGCCAGGCTCAAAAACAAGCAAATTTAAACAATATACATTTAATAAAACTGTTAATGAAAAAATAGGAAGATGGTCAATCCAGTTCAGGAGTATTGTGACTTCTGTGGGTAGCAGGGTGGGTAGGGAAAAGGCTGCTATAACAGTCTAGGTTGGATAAATGGGCATGGCTGTGTGCCAATAAAACATTTATCTATCTATCTATTTATTATTTATTTTTATTTTAATTTTTTTATTTTTTAATGTTTTTAAAAAGATGACCGGTAAGGGCATCTTAACCCTTGACTTGGTGTTGTCAGCACCACGCTCACCCAGTGAGCTAACTGGCCATCCCTATATAGGATCCGAACCCATGGCCTTGGTGTTATCAGCACCGCACTCTCCCAAGTGAGCCACTGGCCGGCCCAAAACTTTGTTTAAATAAACAAGCAGTGGGCTGTTTTGGCTCGTGGGTCGTAGTTTGCTAACTCTGGCTCTAGGTGACATTCTAACGCTTAAGCTGGGTAGTGAGTTCTTGGGTGGTCAATGAATATTTATTATGTTGTATTAATGANGCTTAAGCTGGGTAGTGAGTTCTTGGGTGGTCAATGAATATTTATTATGTTGTATTAATGAATTGATTTGCGTATATTCTTGTATGGAGGAACTGTTATGTTAAAGAGTGCCATGCAGGCTCCTGCAGCTGACCCTTTTCTCTCTGGCTCTCATAGTGACACTGTGTGAGGGGCCCAACAAGTTCAAGTGCCACAGCGGCGAGTGCATCACCCTGGACAAAGTGTGCAATTCAGTCAGGGACTGCCGGGACTGGTCAGATGAGCCCATCAAGGAGTGCGGTGAGGCTCGGGGTGAAGGCGGCTGGCAGAGTTTGGGGGAGTCAGGGATGGGACCGAGATGGGGGTTCTGTGGGGGCTGTGGAGACTTCAGCCTACCCACCCCATGAGATCCAAAGGGTTTGTATGAGCCATGGATTGACCTAATGGTCGTTTTGGTTCTGGAACAAGACAGACATGGGGGGATTGGGGATAACCAGCTTTGCTTCTGAGCCTCAATTTTCACATCTGTCAGATGGGCCAGTAGTTGCTCACTTATCTTAAAGCTGATGGGAATTGACCCATGTGATGCTTGTATTCAGTAGCTGTCTATGACCCACAGAGGTGACCATTAATAGATATTTTGTTAGAATTCTTTCTAAAAAAATGAATTCTAGGGCCGGCCCGTGGCTCACTCGGGAGAGTGCGGTGCTGATAACACCGAGGCCCCGGGTT
>NW_007746786.1:12686-13034 GCF_000696425.1 Galeopterus variegatus | reverse complement strand
CAAATGATCTAATTACTTCAACTAAAAGACAGAGTGGATTTCAAAATACATCTGTAAGAAACTCTATTTAGGGCCGGCCCGGTGGCGCACTGCTACAGTGCGCCGCTTCGGAGCGCGGTGGCGCTCCCGCCGAGGGTTCGGATCCCACATACAGACCGGCCGCTCACTGGCTGAGCGAGGTACGGGCGCAACACTGAGGGTTGCGATCCGTTGCCGGTCACGAAAAAAGACAAAAAGGAAAAAAAAAAAAAAAAAGAAAGAAAGCAGGAGTAGCTATATTAATAACTGATAAAGTAGGACTTCAGAGCAAAGAAAATTTCTAGAGACAGAAGTAAAAGGATCAATCTG
>NW_007746786.1:6848-7428 GCF_000696425.1 Galeopterus variegatus | reverse complement strand
GTTGAAGCAAAAATTATAAACCTGTCTGATGTGCTTCTAAATATGTGTAGAGAATTATAAACGGGAAAAGTAAAGAGAGGCAAGGTTTCTACACTTCACTAAAGTAGTAAAATGATTACACCACAGACTATGAAAAGTCATGTGTGTACAACCTAATACTGACAGCAACCACTCACAGCACTACACAAAGAGATGCAACAAAAACACTTTAGATAAATCCAAATAAAATTTTTAAAAATGTTCAAATAATCCACAGAAAAACTAGAAAAAAGAAAACAGAAAAACGAGGGCCGCCCCTGGCTCACTTGGGAGAATGTGGTGCTGATAACACCAAGGTCTCGGGTTCAGATCCCTACATAGAGATGGCCGGTTAGCTCACTTCAGTGAGCGCGGTGCTGACAACACCAAGTCAGGGATAAGATCCCCTTACCGGTCATTTTCTTTAAAAAAAAAAAAAAAAAGAAAGAAAGAAAGAAAGAAAACAGAAAAATGAAAAACAGAGAAAACAAACTGAAAAAATTTTTAAATGTAAGTAAAATAGTAGACATGAGCCCTAACCTATCAATCATTACACAAATAC
>NW_007746786.1:2002-3304 GCF_000696425.1 Galeopterus variegatus | reverse complement strand
ACCACTTTCCAAGTTAATTGATATGGTATGGAAACTATACAAATATTTAATGTATCTTAATGTAATTTTAAAATTATCATTCATGAATATGTTGTTTCGTATTGACCCACATTTCTCATGGTTCAGAACAACTCTCAGTTTAATTTCTCCCCATGAAAGATAAAAATATTTATCAACTACATGAACTTAAGTTTAATTCCAACTTTACAAAACTTCTAAGAAAATATATATTCTGACTATTCACCTTCTCCCCTATATGAAAACAATAAGCATTATTGTCTACTAAGTACTCAACATTCACTAAGACAGTGAAATGGGGGCTTCAAATAGCATTTCTTCATTTTAATCTCACAAAGTTTTTGCAAGGCATTATTATCTTCCTTTCACAGGCAAGAAAATTAAGGTACATAAAGGCTATGTATCTTGTCTAATGTCAAAGAGCTAATAAGCCAAGGGACTAGAATTCAAACCTCAGTCTGTCTGATTCAAAAGTGTATGGGGATTTCTGCATTATATATGAAAAGACCAAAATTCTGGAGTAAATTTCTGTTAACTCTCTTAGTATTACAACTATTACTTTTTTTCAAACACTTTTTTCCCTAAAAATTCCAAGATCAGGGTTATTATTATTTTTTTTTCTTTTTGTCTTTTTTTCGTGACCGGCAACAGATTGCAACCCTCAGTGTCGCGCCCGCACCGGACCGGGACCGGCAACGGGATCGCAACCCTCAGTGTTGCCCCCGCACCTTGCTCAGCCAGTGAGCGGCCGGTCTGTATGTGGGATCCGAACCCTCGACAGGATCCGATAGTAATTTATTTTTTTTAATTTTTTAAAAAAATTTTTAAATATTTTTAAATATTTAAAAAAATATTTTTTAAAATTTTTAAAATTTTTTTAATTTTTTAAAAATTAAAAATTTTTAAATATGTAAAAAAATATTTTTTAAATTTTTTTAATTTTTTTAAATTTTTAAATTTTTTTTCCTTTTTGTCTTTTTTCATGACCGGTAACGGGATCGCAACCCTCGGTGTTGCGCCTGCACCACGCTCAACCAGTGAGCGGACCGGTCTCTATATGGGATCCGAACCCTCGGCGGGAGCGCCGTCACATGCCGCACTCTACCGAGTGTGCTACCGGGCCGGCCTCCTAGATGGTAATTTAAATCCACACAAAAAAATCAAAAGACATCAGTAAAGGTAATTATGTTATTATAAATGACAGTAAAAATGCATATTTTTCTCCTTTCTTCCATGAACTTTTTTTTTTTTTTTTCCTTTTTGTCTTTTTTCGTGACCGGCAAC
>NW_007746786.1:0-1496 GCF_000696425.1 Galeopterus variegatus | reverse complement strand
TTAAATCCACACAAAAAAATCAAAGGATATCAGTAAAGGTAATTACGTTATTATAAATGACAGTAAAAACGCATATTTTTCTCCTTTCTTCCTTGAACTTATTTTTTTTAATTGTATTAAATATAATGCATTTAATATATTGTTGGACCTGTAACATATAGAAATATACGTGTGATATATTTGCCAATAACTGCACAAAATGGTGAGTTGCAGCAAAGCTATACTGGGCTACGGAAATTGCTATAAATGGTAAAATAATAATTATAACAATGCATGGTTGAGTTTGCAATATTAATAGGAGTAATATGTATAACAATACCACAAAAAAGGAGTAAAAGATAACAGAGCTACATAGAAGTAACATTTCTATATTTCATTAGAATTAAGTTAGTATAAATCTGAGTACATTCTGATAAGTTAAGGCACACATGGTAAGCTCTAGAGCAATGACTTAAAAAACAACTCAAAAATATATACTGAAAAAATCATTTAAAAAATTAATTAAATATTTGTACTAGTTACCTCAGCTGCAGTAACAAATTACAGCAAACTGAGTGGCTTAAAACAACAGAAATTTATTCCTTCGCAGTCTGGAGGCTACAAATCAAGGTGTCTACACAGCCATGCTCCCTCTGAAGCCTCCAGGAAAGAATCCTTCCCTGCCTCTTCCAGCTTCTACTGGTTCCCAGTAATCCCAGATATTCCTCGGCTTATAACTGCATCACTCCTATCTACCAGAAGGAAGTAAATAATAAAGATTACAGCAAAAAATAATGAAATAGAGAATAGAATAATAGCAGTCAAAATAAATAACACTAAAAGCTGGTTCTTTGAAAAGATCAACCAAAGTGACAAACCTTTAGCTACAGTGACCAAGAAAATGAATCAGAAATGGAAGAGGGGAGCTGGCTGGTCAGCTAAGTTCGTTTGAGCATGGTGCTGATAACACCAAGGTCAAGGGTTCAGATCCCCATTCTGGGCAGCCACCAAAAAAAGAGAAAGAAATGAAAGAAGGGACGTTACTAATGACCTTACAGAAAAAAAAAGGATTATAAAAGAATACTACGAACAAATGTGCACCAACAAGTTAGAGGACTTAGATGAAATGGACAGATGTCTAGGAAGATATCAACTACCAAAATTAACTCAGGAAGAAACAGGCAATTGAAATGAGCTATAACAAGTGAAGAGAATGAAGTACTAATCAAAAAAAACTATCCACTAGGAAAATCTCAGGCCCAGAAGATTTTACTGCTAAATTCTATCGAACATATAAATGAGAATTAATATCAATTTTTTACAAACTGTTCAAAAAAATAGAGGAAGGGGCCGGCCCCATGGGTCACTCGGGACAGTGAGGTGCTGGTAGCGCCAAGGCCGCAGGTTCGGATCATATATAGGGATGGCCAGTTCCCTCACTGGCTGAGCGTGGTGCTGACGACACCATGTTGGAGGGTTACAAACCCCTTCCCGGTAAAAAAAAAAAAAAAAAAAAA
>NW_007746785.1:12265-13035 GCF_000696425.1 Galeopterus variegatus | reverse complement strand
GCTGGGTCACCAGACCCCTCCACACCAGGCTGGGTCACCAGACCCCTTCATGCAGGTCTATTAGCTAGGCAACCGGCTACACAGTCCTTGGAAGCTGCAGGTCTGGAAAAAACATAGCTGCACAGGGTGGGTGCCCGAGGCAGTAAAAACCAGCCAAAGTGGCACTGCCTTGCAGGCACACGTACTCCACCCACACACACAATGTTTACCGAACCATCCTGAAACTGCTCCAAGGCAGGGGAGTCTGACCAAATTGTTCCATTTTCCCAACAGTTACCATATGTGTTGAAAGAATAATATGGTAAGCCACTCGTGTAATTTTTCACAAAAGACCTCTGTGGGGCACTCATGCTTAAAGAACAAGAGATGTTGGTAAACTTTCTGAGAATAAACCTGTGTTAACTATACCATATTCCTTACAGAAACTCTATGCTTTATTTTCTAGATACAGAGTTACTAATTATATTGCCAGACCTGAACCAATTGACCAGTCGTTGAATCATTAGTCAGGTTTGCAATTATCACTGTGTTTTCTCTTATGCTGGTTGGGAACAGATTATGGAGGGCCTTGAATGCTATGCTGAAATCATTTAGACTTATTCAGTAGGCAATAGGGAGCCACTGACATTTTTTAACAATTGACTGATATATTATCACCTTTTGGTAACCTCTTTTGAACTAATAAATTTGGTTTTTTGTTATCCCATGAAAAGAGGTATATTATATTGTAGCTAAAATTCTCAAATCCTTTTTAGAAAGAAGAAAAAAAA
>NW_007746785.1:4999-8499 GCF_000696425.1 Galeopterus variegatus | reverse complement strand
CCCATGTAAGAGCAAGCACATGCAGTATTTGTCCTTCTGTGCTTTGCTTATTTCACTCAACATAAGTTTCTCCAGGCTCATCCATATTGTTGCAAATGAGAGAATTTCATTCTTTTTTATGACGGAGTAGTATTCCATGGTGTATATATACCAGTTTCCTTATCCAGTCATCCATTGATGGACATTTAGGTTGGTTCCATATTGATGGAGTTTGGATGTGTTGTCCGCTCCAAAACTCATGTGGAAATTTGATCCCCAATGTGGCAGTGTTGGAAACTGATTGAGTCATTGGTGGGGGGACCCTCATGAATTGATTAATGCTCTTCTGGCTGGGTGCCTGCGTCTTTCTGCCATGAGTAGAAGGAGCCTGAGGCCCATGCCAGGTGCAGCTATCCCAGAATCATAAGCCAAAGAACCTCTGTTGTTTATAAATTACCCAGTCTCAGGTATTTCTGTTATAGCAACACAAGACTAATATAGAAAATTGGTACTGAGGAGCGAGGTGTTGCTATACAGATACCTGAAAATGTGGATGCAGCTTTGGAACTGGGTAATGGGCAAAGGTTGGCGGAGTTTGGAGGACTTAGAAAAGTCAAAAGATGACAAAAAGATGAGAGAATGTTTGGAAGATTTTAGAGACTGGTTAAATGGTTGTGACCAGAATGCTGATAGAAACGTGGGCAGTAAAGGCCATGCAGATGATGAGGTCTTAGATGGAACTTGGCTGCATTGTGTCCATGCCCTTGGACTTTGTGTAAGGTGGGACTTGAGGTAGAGAAGCAGAGAGCCAGAGGACAATGCAAGGGTGAAGCAAATAAAATGGTTAGTAAAGACATTATCTTGGTGGTGAGACAGCCAGATGCTAATGACCAGGACAGTGGGAAAAAAGCCCTAAAGGCATTTGAGAAGTCTGGAAGGGTGCCCCACCCATCACAGGCCCTGAGGCCTAGAAGGTCTGAGTTGTCCTGGAGGACCAACCCAGAGCACAGCTGCCCCTGGGAACCTGCTCACTGCATCCCAGCTGCTCCAGCTGGAGCGGGCCCAAGTGTGGTTCACACAGCAGCCCTGGAGAGTAGAGGCCTGAAACCTTGGTGGTGTCCACATTATGCTAAGTCTGCAGGCTGGCAGGATGTGAAAGCAGTGGAGGCGTGGCAGCCTCCACCCAGATTCCAGAGGATGTATGAAAAGGACTGGGGTCCCAAGCAGTGACCTGCCACAGGCGCAGAGCTGCTGCAGAGGCCATCTACTAGAGCATTGCCAACCTGGAAAGGGGAGTCAGAGCTCCCAGAGAGCCTCCACCAGGGAAATGTCTAGTAGAGCCAAGACAGCAGGGCTGCCACCAGGATCCCAGAACTGCAGGGCCCTGGAACTGGCAACATGCAATGCAGACCTGGAAAAGATGCAGGCACCAGTGCAGCCCAATGGGCTGTGCTTGGCAGAGCTTTGGGAGTGAGGCTGCCTGATGCTTTGGGGGCCCAGATGGCCAATTGTGCCCAGGACGCAGGACTTGGAGTTAAGGAAGATTATTTTGGAGCTTTAGGATTTAATGTCTGCCCTGCTGGGTTTTGGACTTCTTTGGGGTCTGTTTCTCCTTTGTTTTGGCCTATTCCTCCCTTTGGAATGTGAATATGTACCCAATGTCTGTTCCACCATTGTATCTTGGAAGTAGATAAATTTGTTTTTGTTTTTACAGGTTCACAGCTGGAAGGACTTTTGCTTTTGGTCTCAGATGAGACTTTGGAGTTTGGACTTTTAAGTTGGTGCTGGAACAAGCTAAGACTTTTGGGACTGTTGGGATGGAATGATTGTATTTTGTATGTGAGAGTGACATGAGTTTTGGGGGCCCAGGGGCAGAATGATGGAGTTTGGATGTGTTGTCCCCTCCAAAATTCATGTGGAAATTTGATCCCCCATGTGGCAGTGTTGGAAACTGATTGAGTCATTGGGTGTGGGGGACCCTCATGAATTGATTAATGCTCTTCCTGGGGGAGGGGGATTAATGAGTGAGTTCTCACTCTATTAGTTCCCATGAGAGCTGGTTGTTTAAAAAGACCCTGGCACTTCCTCTCTCTCTCTTGCTTCCTTTCTACATGTGATCTGCTTGTACTCACTGGCTGGGTGCCTGCCTCTTTCTGCCATGAGTAGAAGGAGCCTGAGGACCATGCCAGATGCAGCTGTCACAGAATGATAAGCCAAATAAACCTCTGTTCTTTATAAATTACCCAGTCTCAGGTATTTCTGTTATAGCAACACAAAATGGACTAATACACATATCTTGGCCATTGTAAAGGGAGCTGCAATGAACATGGGAGTGCAGGTATCCCTTTGACATGATGATTTCCATTACTCTGGGTGTATACCCCGAAGAGGGATTGCTGGATTGTATGGAAGATCTATGTGTAGTTGTTTGAGAAACCTCTATACTGTTTCCCATAATGATTGTACTAACTTACAGTCCCACCAACAGTGCAGGAGTATTCCCTTCTCTCCGCACCCTTGCCAGCATTTGTTATTCACCATCTTTTTGATTATAGCCAGTCTAACTGGGGTGAGGTGGTATCTCAATGTAGTTTTAATTGGCATTTCCTTGATGACTAGTGATGTTGAGCATTTTTTTTGGCATTTCCTTGATGACTAGTGATGTTGAGCATTTTTTCATGTACCTGTTGGCCATTCGTCTGTCTTCCTTTGAAAAATGTCTATTCAGCTCCTTTGCCAATATTTTGATTTGGTTATTTGATTTTAATATATAATTGCTTGTGTTCTATGTATATTCTGGATATTAATCCTTGTCTGATGCATAGTTAGCAAAAATTTTTTCCCACTCTGTAGGTTGTCATTTCACTCTGTTGATTGTTTCCTTTGCTGTGCAGAAGCTTTTTAATTTGATATTGTCCCTTTTGTTTATTTTTTCTTTTGTTGCTTGTGCTTTGGGGCTCATGATCATAAAGCCTGTGCCCAGACCTAATTGCTGAAGTGTTTCACCTATATTTTACCTTAGTAATTTTAAAGTTTCAGGTCTTATAGTCTTTAATCCATTTTGAGTTGATTTTAGTGTATGGTGAGAGATGCATATCTAATTTCATTCTTCTGCATATGGATATCCAGTTTTCCCAGCACCACTTATTGAAGAGGCATTCTTTTCCCCAATGTAAATTTTTGTTGCCTTTGTCCAATATCAGATGGCTATAAGCTTGAGGGGTGATTTCTGGGTTCTCAATTCTACTCCACTGGACTGAATACCTATTTTTATACCAGTACCATGCTGTTTTGGTTCCGATAGCTTTGTAACATAATTTGAAGTCAGGTAGTATTATGTCTCTGACTTTATTATTATTATTATTTTTGCTCAGGATTGCTTTGGCTATTCGGGATCTTTTGTTTTTCCATATGAAAAGTGTGGGAATCACCTAATTTAAAGCCATCTGATGACTTTAAGTTCAGGACAAAAAATCTACTTTCCATTCCAACCTCTGAGAAACTCAGTTACTAAATTTGAT
>NW_007746785.1:3795-4838 GCF_000696425.1 Galeopterus variegatus | reverse complement strand
TGGGTGTTCTAACAAAGAACATCATCAGGCAATGGTTCCCTATTAGTTTCAAGGTGAAGTCCAATGTCCTTGATAAGACCACAAGTCAACCATGGTCTGGCCTCTGCCTTCTTCTCTGGCGTTATCTTTAGGCACAGCTCTTTGTCTGGTCAGGCTCAATCCACACCAGTCTAGTTAATGGTCAATTTTGTTACAACATTTTTGCACCTCTGTTAATTGGCACAATCTCTTCCCTGAGCTTTCCTTTCCATTCAACCTCAGGAGCTTCCAGGGAGATTACAGGACTCAACTGAAGCATTTTCTCCTCTGGGATGTGGGAGGATGCCCTTCTTCTCCATGCCTCTTACAAATGGTGTGAAACCTATCAGTTTACTGCACTGCACTACCTGCTGATTATTCTGAGGGAAGAAAGCATGTCCTTGTTCTTTATCTCCAAACCCATGCACAATGCCTGGCATACAGAAAGATCCCAATACAGACTTGCACAGTTAATGTTCCTCTCTAATGTGGAGGTGCCATCTTAGACTGTAATTGGAGTTGTGGCCACTTCTGAGGGCCATCCTGCCAAACCCCAGGCTGGACTGGGATTCCTGGTACCAATGGAAAGACTGTTTGTCTGGGTAGCATCCTTCTTTTTCTTTTTCCTCTTTCTAAACTTTCAGATGGTAGGAGCCTACCTTCTGAACTCCTTCATTAGTAGAAGGAAACTACCTGGTGATACAGGAGTTGGTGAAAGATGAGGGGCAATCAGGTGCATTGCTTTTTGCTCCATAGCACATTAGGGTATAAAATATGGAGACACTTCTCCCAAACTGAGGTAACTTTTTTTTATTGAAACATAATTGATCATATATATTTGTGGGGTACAGATTTGAATATCAATACCTGTGTGCAATATGTGATGCTCAAATCATGGTAATTAGCATATTCACCATTACAAAACATAAGCATTCTTCGTGTCCATTAACCAATTTCTGGCTATCCCCTCCCTCTCCCCCTTTCCCACTCCTAGTAACCACAGTTCTGATCACTCCTTCTGAAAG
>NW_007746785.1:3003-3694 GCF_000696425.1 Galeopterus variegatus | reverse complement strand
CCCCTCCCTCTCCCCCTTTCCCACTCCTAGTAACCACAGTTCTGATCACTCCTTCTGAAAGTTCCATGTATTATTGTGATTTTCCTTCTTTCTTTCCTTCCTTCCTTCCTTCCTCTCTTATTCACTTATTTAATTTTTAGCTCCCACTTATGAGTGAGGACATGCAGTATTTCCCATCCTCTGCCTGGCTTATTTCATTTTACATAATTTTCTCTTTCAGGATCTGCTGTGGGACTGAGTTGGGCAGACCTGCCTGTGGGGCATGGATGGATGTGTCTCTCCTCTCTACCAGTACCTGTGTAGGCAGGATTGTTCTTAGACTGCAGCGGAGAGGGGCTTGTCTATTGATTATTTTACAGTGTTTTTTGAAAGGAAGTTTGTAATTTTTGGTGAGAAACTTATCATTTTTCTTTCATAAATTATACTTTTGGAGTCATATATAGGACATTTTTGGCTTACTCAGAGTCATAATGATTTTCTCCAATTTGGTTTTTCCAGAAATATTATGGTTTTAGGTTGTTGTTCTATCATCCATGTTATTATCCATTGTATATGGTACAAGGCATGGATTGAAGTTCATGTCTTTACATGTGAATGCCCATTTGTTTCAGCACAAGTTGATAAGAGTATCTTTTCTCCACTGCATTGCTTTTGTACTTTTTTCAAAAATCAAATGACTAAATATGTGCAC
>NW_007746785.1:0-373 GCF_000696425.1 Galeopterus variegatus | reverse complement strand
AGGCCTCTATCCCTCCCCCCAACCTCATTTCTCTTGATTCCATTTGAGAATCCTTTGGGCTCCTTTGACTTTCCAGCTAAGTGCCACATTACATATTTCTGGGGAAAGTGGCACTTTTATTTCCTGTATCAATTTTCGCCCCTCCTTTTTTTCTATTATTTACTATTTGCTCAGAGATATGTACAATTTACAAACATATGCAATTCAGTAAGTAACCAATTCTCCCTACTAAATAGATTTAAACTTGAGTGGGAATAGAGAAGTTGATCATCCAAAATCCAATAGCATAATTATCATAACAGCCAACAGTAATTTTTTTTTTTTTTTTTTTGTCTTTTGTCTTTTTTCCATGTCCGGCAATGGATCGCAACCC
>NW_007746784.1:0-13037 GCF_000696425.1 Galeopterus variegatus | reverse complement strand
ACGGAAAAAAAAAAAAAAAAAAAAAAAAAAAAAAAAAAAAAAGAAATTAAGTAACTGGTTGACTGAGTCTAATACACAGATTCTTAATATTGTCTCAGAAAATTCTCTTTTCATCATCTCAGAAATAATTTAAGATAATAATAAATCCAAATAAAAGATGGAACTAAAATTCCTTTCATAATTTCATCAGAATAGAAATTTCTTATTCAATTTTAATTGTGATAAAATACACATTTATCATCAAAATTTATCATCTGAACTATTTTTAAGAGTACAGTTCAATGGCATTAAGAACATTCACATTGCTGTGCTATGTGAATCACCTTTCATCCACAGAACTCTTCATCTAGCAAAACTGAAACTCTGTGCCTATTAATCAATAACTCTATATCCCCTTCCCCCTATCCCCTGGAAACCACTTTCTATTTTCTGTGCTCTCTGTGTCTGTGAGTTTGCCTGCTCTAGGTACCTCTTACAAATGGAATCATACAGCATTTGTTCTTTGGTGACTGGCTTATCTTACTTAGCATATTGTCCTCAAGTTTGATCCATGTTATAACATATGTCAGAATGGCTTTCCTTTTTAAGTAGAAAACTAACCCATTGTATGTGTATTCCACTTTTGTTTATTCATTCGTCAATGGGCTGCATTTGACACTTGAGTTGTGTACATCTTTTGACTATTGTGAATAATATGCTATGGACATAAGTGTTCCAATATATCTTCTAGCCCCTACTTTCAATTCTTTTGGCTACATACCCAGAAGTGGAATTGCTGGATCATATGGCAATTCTACTTTTTAATTTTTTGAGGAACTGCCATACTGTTTTCCACAGCGGCTACATCATTTTACATTCGCACACACAGTGCTCAAACATTCCGATTTCTTCACATCCTCGCCAACACTTGTTACTTTCTGTTTTATTATCATAGCCATCCTAATGGGAATGAGGTGGAGCAGCATCTTTGAACATGGCAATCTCATTTCAATTTCAACGTTAATACACCCGACTTTGGGATTGATTGATTTGCATAACTTTGATCAAGTTTTATGTGCTTGATCTAATAGAATAGAACTGAAATAACCAATTTTTTACATTTAGAGTGGTTTCTTAGACCCACAAAACCTCCTAATATGCCTTTGGGGTCTGCTGTCCACCATTCTGGAAATAGTATATTGGAGCAACACTTCACTTGGAAAAACATGAACTCCAAATTGGATCAACTTGAAATATTTTTGCATCAAACTCAAATACTAATTAATGTTTCAACCAAGAACTACATCTTATCCCCCATACAAATGAAGCAGTCCAAATCAAAACCAAATCCATACTTTAAAAAAAAAAAAAAAAAAAAGGTAAAACAAACAAGGAAACAAACAAAAAATGCTGAAGCATTTGAAATATTTTTTTTCTGAAATAAAATACATAGGAACTTAAGTAATATTACATGTAGTTCAAGTCTCTGAATGAAAGTGATATTGGCATCTGGCATTTGGAATTCCTGCTGCAAACCTTTGCTTATTCTGTTCTGTTCAAGCAGAGTCAGAGTTACATGAACTAGTGTGTTTTCAGTTTTCTGCTGATTACAGAGCATTTCCATCAAATACCAGGGATTCTCAGTAAACATCCATCTTCTCTGGAAGCTAGTTTCCCCCTACCATTTCAATTGATCTATAGCTCCTTCAGCAATAACTTCCTACTTAAATTTTGAGAGTTCGTGTTCTTTGTTTTCTGTGCTCTGTATTTTTAATATTTCCACTCCTTTTTTTTAATAGACGTGTGTAGTTGTGGGCAACAGATTCCTCCTAATTCATGTCACCACCAATATAGTCCTATCAACCCATGGTCCAACAAAAATTAACAATAAGACTGATTCTAATACTTGATTAACAGATCTCTCCTTAGTCAGCGAGGCAACCATCAACAGCAGACCCACTTCAGAGTTTCCTGGGAAAGTGTGAACATGACAGTAAACAGGCTACATCAAAGACATTTTGATTCCGCAGCAAGTCTTTCTGTTTCGGGTAAGTGAGACACAGCCAAACAAAACATTAATCACAAGACCCATTTCATCTCCCTGGGGAACCTGAGCTATAGCAGACTAATCCCGCTGTGTACACATGATTTTGAACATGAAAAGAGCTCCTTTAAAGACATACAAAGGTTGAGATAATCATCTTAAATTTAGTAGGGATTTTATGGTAATAAAAAGAGTCTTGCTCCTAGTAGATATTTGAACATTATAAAATTTGAACTCTTAAAATTAGGCCCATCATCTTGGGGACTATATTTGTGCTCATCTGTCTGGCCAGTTTCAGTTAAAATAAATTTGAGAATGGTAGAGATTACAGCAGTTACATTGTTTGCAGAAGGACTCTTTGAGGTCAAAGAGTTTGAGTGTAAGCATTTGTTAATTTATGTTTTCAATAATATCTTAAAATATGGAATGCAAAAGGGAGGAGTGGCAGTAAAGTCTGGAAGTGGGACAGACAGAGGACAATATTTGCCTCGCAGGCATGGAGAGAGGGATACTGTTGTGAGACTTTCCATCTAGCCTATACATCTCTTTGGAAATGTCAGTGATTTGTTAGAGTATCCCTGAAGGCCACCAAAAATTGACAGATGATGATCCCTTGGCCTGTATGTTCACCCTAATGTTTACTCTTATGGAAAACAATGAATTTAATTCACCCTATCTCCCATCCTTCATTTTTCCCTCTGCTATTATTCCTGAATCTCAAAACCTTGGTGTATAGCACAGGCCTTGCTGTAGACTGGATGCCCTTCCCCAACATCAATGAAATTTAAGTCCCCACTGTAACTGTTGACAGTGGGAACTCCTATTATGATAACCGAAAGGTGAGGCCTTCAAAAGGTGATTAAGTTGTAGGGCCATAACATAGTAAATGGATTAAAAATGGTCATGCACATAGTTCTGAGGGCTTTAAAAGAAGAGCACATGAAAGGTTAGTCTCTCTCTGCTCTACCATTTTCTGCTATGTGAGACCCCTGGGTCACCATCACCACCACCAAGACCTTCACCAGATATGTTCCATGGACTTTGGAATTCCCCACCTCAGAACTGTGAGCAACAAATTTCACTTTCTTACAAAGTACCCAGTTGCAGGTAATTTGTTATAAGCAACAGAAACAGACTAGTATAGGACCCAAGGAGGGTACAGGCTGCACAGATTTGTAGTGAGTTGCTATGATTTGGCCGTATCCTCTCCTGACTTTCATACAAAAGGTGAAGAAAATGGGTGGTTTTAGGATAGATGTTTTTCCTGGATCACCATATGCAAGAATCTAGTTTCTGCTGAAATTCTGACAACCCATGAAAAAGATAAATCCTTAAACCCAAGTTCATTTTCCTACTTTGCTAAAGATGATAATCTTGTCACAAGCACTATTTGAAATTTTAATGTTAGAGATAAACTAGCTCCTAGAAGGTAGACTTTGTTTTTAAAGGTGAAATGTTATTTTTCTAGCCTTTTTTGTAACTTGAAAGATATTTAATATTTTTTTAAAGATTCAAGATTTTTTTAAATCTTAAAAGAGATCCAGCCCTGTGATGACTGTAGAGCCACCACTGGAAGTGCCCCAGGCTCCCAAGCCAGGGCAGTGGGGGAGCCAAGGACCTAAGCCATGCCCCCTGACATCTGTGCCCAGCCCAGTGATGACCACTGAGCCGTGGCTGGAAGCACCCTGGGCTCCCAGTGGGGAGGGGGGCGAGGGCCTCAGCCACACCCCTCCTGAAGTCCATGTGCAGCCCAGCCATGACAGAGCTGCTGCTGGAAGCCCCTGGGCTCCCCTATGGGAATGAGGAGAGTGCCACAGTCTTCCACCATGTCCCCCAGTCCCTCTTTTCTTCCCCTCCCACCTTATCCCCCCACTCTATCTCCCCCTTCCTCCTTTCCCTCTTCCCCCAACTGCTGCACAACATCTTAGAATATAAAATAATAACAATAAATAAATAAATTTTTGAAAAATGAGAGATAAGATTTACTGTCATAAAATGGGGGAATTAGGATGGACAAGGTATCCAAGATTTCAATAGGTATTGAGTCACACTTTCCTTTAATGCCCAACTCATAATACTATAAGTCTTCATCCCATTTGACTTTAGGAACATTTTTTTCACTATGATTTCTTATCTAATTATTTCTGGAACCTCTTGAGGCATGATTACAAACTAATCCCCATTGCACTGTGGATCCTAATTGTCTGGCTCTGGAATCCTGATCCTGTGAGCTGTTTTGGGCCATCCTGGTTTGATACAGTATAGGCTGCTTCTGTGTCCTGTACCGCCTTTTTCTAAACATGAGTTAAGCCCTTCCTTTAATTCCCTACAGACCACCTTGAAGAGACTTTAACTTTTAATAAACTTTTTTGGGGGGGTAGAATTGAAGACATGAAAAGAGAATAACTATCAGAGCATAGCCTACTATGACTCCACAATGCACCATACTGTATCAATATCCGATTTTCCTCTCTGATGGTTGACCTCTATGTAAGAAGAGTTTCTCCCCAAATCCCAGCATACCAGAACATCTCCACCTCAGGGTCTGGGACTCCTGAACTGCAAGATTCTGAGAGATATTGTTACTTTATCCCTGGCTAAGGCTACCACCTCAAGCTGTGGTGCTGATCTTTTCCCAGCTGGTTTCAAAGTAGACATTTATTTCCATTACTTTCTGGTGAAATCATAACCTCACCCACAGATTCTGTGACCTCAAAATTAAATGAAAGAATAATAAAACATCAGCATATAGCCCCAAAACTAAATTATTCAGACTTACATAATGCCAGAACCTAATCCCAAATTGGGATGTTCATAAATTTATAAAAATATAGTTAGAAGTGACTATACCTGTATGGTAAAATTTGGGGTGTTTGTTTCTTCTTAATAAGTTTTTATATTTGGGCAATAAACATATGTTAGTTTCTGGTCAAAAAATAATAATTATTTAAAAATATTTTCTCTAGGGCTGGCCCGTTAGCTCTCTTGGGAAAGCATGATTCTGATAACGCCAAGGTTAAGGGTTTGGAACACCATACCTGCCAGATGTCAAAAAAAAAACAAAGAAACAAACAAAAAATATTTTCTCCATTAAATGGAATAGTAAGCAAGTAATCTCACCTATGATAACATAAATATTATTGTAGGTAAAGAGCTCTAAAAAACTGTAAGTGCTGGGCAGTTAGCTCAGTTGGTTAGAGCATGGCGTTATAACACCAAGGTCAATGGTTTGGATCCCCATACCAGCCAGTGAAAAAAACAAAACAAAACAAAATTGTTTTTAAGACCTGGTTCTGAACTACAGCTATGCCTGGTCAGGGTGGAGGCAACCACAGAGTTGAAAATTTTGTGGAAAGATGAAGAAAAGAGCAGGCAAAAATTCTAAAACCAACTATCCAAATAACAACAACAACACACACAATGATTAAATATTTCCATTAAAAGAAACCTTTAAAAAATGAATCTTCAAGTCAGAGAAAGAAAAATGCCTTAAAAGGGAATATTGAAAACTTTTCCCAGTAGAACAGAGGTAGGAATAAAGAAAAGAAGCAAACAAAAAAATGGTGTATAAAAAACACAAACTATAATTATAGTCAAAAGAAATACATCTAATGGTATGCTAGAAAATATTAAACTGCTTTCCTGAAAAAAGAAAAAATCCCTGATTCATAGAATTTGTTAATTTCTGTGCTTTAATAATCATGCCATGACCTTTCAAGATACCACTGTGATGTCAATGAATGTGAACTTGGGAAGAGATGGGTCCAATCAGTTCTTGCATGCTGGTACAAACTGGTTTCTGAAGCCATTGGATATATCACAGTAAATTGCAGTGTGATAAAAATAAGTCTAAATTTACAAAATTCACCTATTCAAAAGCGTAAAACATTATCAGGTGTCTGCTTTCAATAATTTTTCACAATACACTAACCATTTTAAAGTTAAGAGTTAATATATACAATAGAAATATTAATCAGAAAAAAATCTAGAACACAGGAATTGGAAACAAACAAACAAACAAAAACAAACAAATATATCATAAAATAGTAATTTTAAAAATGGCCAAAATATTACTATAAAATATATCCAGGTAAAAAGCATGAATATAAAAAATAGGACCTTATCTAATAAAATAAACAATTTCCAGATTATCCCATGATATCAATATCATGAACTTGTATATACCTAATAACACAGCCTCAAAATATGCAAGCCAACTTTGTGAAAATTAAAAGCTTTTAACACATTTCTATTAGAAATCCACACATCAAATATATTAAAAAAAAATCAAAGAGTTTAAACTAAAAGTTATGTGTAGACTAAGAGAACATACAATGTTTTGATGTTCACATTAAATATTAACAAGTTTGACCAAGTATTAAGCCAGAAAAAGAAGTTTTAGCATATTTCAAGAAGCCAGGAACATTTAGAACATCAAAATGATGTTAAATTAGGAATTAACAACTAAAAAATGGAAACATTTTTACAAATTAAAAGCAGTCATCTAAAAATCAATGAATTGTAATAAGGTAGTGTTATGCTTCCAGCTTTATGTATGTATTTATTTATTTATTTGTTTGTTCAGGATTGCTTTGGCTATTTTAGGTCTTTTATTGTTCTACATGAATGTTAGAGGGTTTTTTTTTTTTTTCTATTTCTGTGAAGAATGTCATCGGAATTTTGATGGGAATCACATTGAATCTGTAGATCTCTTTGGGTAGTATGGACATTTTCACAATGTTGATTCTTCTAATCCAAAGCTATAGTAACCAAAACAGCATGGCACTGGCATAAAAATAGACACTCAAACCAATGGAAGAGAATAGAGAGGCCACAAATCAACCCATATATTTACAGCCACTGATCTTTGACAAAGGTAGAAAAACATGTATTGGAGGTAACACTGCCTCCTCAATAAATGGTACTGGGAAAATTGTACATCCATATGCAGAAGAATGAAATTAGACCTGTACCTCTTGCCATATACCAAATCAACTCAAAATGGATTAAAGACTTAAGACCCAAAACTAAAAACTACTAAAACAAAACATAAGTGAAACACTTCAGGAAGTAGGACTGGGCACAGACTTTATGAATAAAACCCTAAAGCACAAGCAACAAAAGAAAATATAAATAAATGGGATTACATCAAACTGAAAAGCTTCCCTACAGCAAAGGAAATGATCAACAAAGTGAAAAGACAACCACAGAATGGGAGAAAATATTTGCAAACTACACATCCAACAAGGGATTAATATCCAGAATATAAAAGGAACTCAAACAACTTAACATTAAAAAAACAAAAAACCCAATTAAAAAATGGGCAAAGGATCTGATTAGACATTTTTCTAAGGGAGACATACAAATGGCCAACAGGTACCAGAAAAAATGCTCAAGATCTCTAATCATCAGGGAAATGCAAATTAAAACCACACTGAGATACCATCTCATCCAAGTTAGACTGGCTATCATCAAAAAGACTGAGAATAACAAAGGCTGGCAAAGACTCAGAGAAAGGGAAACTCTTCTACACTGTTGATGGGACTGTAAATTAGTACAGCCATTATGGGAAATGGTATGGAGGTTTCTCAAACAACTACAGATAGATCTGCCATATGATCCAGCAATCCCACTTCTGGGTATTTACCCAAGGTAATGGAAATCATCATGTCAAGGGGATACCTGCACCCTCGTGTTCATCACAGTTCTATTTACAATAACCAAGGTATAGAACCAACCTAAAGGTCCACTAATGGACAAGTGGATAAAGAAAATGTGGTATATATACACTACAGAATACTACTTAGTCATAAAAAGAATGAAATTTTGCCATTCGCAGCAACATGGATGAGCTTGGAGAAAATTATGTTAAATGAAATTCCAGATACAGAGGGGAAAATACTGCATGTTTTCACTCATAAGTGATAGCTAACAGAGAAAAAATGAAGGAAACAAAGACCACAGTGGTAAGCGTTGCGTTGGAGTTGCAGAGGGAGAGAACAGACCTAGGTATGTGGTGGTTGGAGTTGGGGAGGTGGGGCCTGGAGAATAATAGCAAGCCGAGATGGTGGGCATGCTGCTAGTATTGATCTGATCATCATATCTTGGGCACAGATGAGGACGGCCAGCTCTGTGCCCCATGAATATGGATAATCTATTTTTTAAAAAATCATTTTTAAAAAATAGGGAAAAAAAGAGAAAAAAATTAATGAATTATAGACAAAATCACAATTAAATTACATGCTAAAACATTTTAAAAATCACAAATCAAGAGTTGTGGGAGGCACCTATTAAAAATTAATTTAAAATAATTACAATATTTTAAATATTAGAGTGGAAGAGTGGAATACTTACTCAAAATAAAAGTTTTATATATGTAGAGTGAAAGTAGGCATTAGAAAAGGCTTTACAGAGAAGTTGACATTTAAGCTGCATTTTGGAGGATAAATAGAAATTTGCCAGGGTAATTTGGGAAAGATAGCATTTCAAGGGGAGAGAGCAACATAGGTAGTGAGCAAAATATAAAAGAATGTGATGTACTGGGGGAAGTACAAGTAATTGGGTATGACAGGATGATATGGCAGGGGATAAATTTGGAAAACAAGTGGTGATCAGACAATAAAGTACTTTTTTAAATACTGAATTGCTTAGATTTTACCCTAAAGCTGTTGGTAAGACATTGAAGGATTTTAAACAAGTGCATGACGTGGTTCAACCTACATTTTGGAAGGATCAGTCTGTTACCATTGTGGAGGACTGTGAAGGGGGGGCCAGTGGTGAAAAGGAGGACAGTTTGAAGACACAGAAATCATTTCTGAGGCTGATAAAATAGTCCAGATAAGATATGATATGACCTAAATTAGATAAGAATCAGTGGGGGATATGAATCAGAGAGAAGTGTAATCAATTAGAATTTAGAAATTGATTGAATATGGAAGGTAAGTGAGAAGAAAGAGACTAAATTCATGTTTGATCTCTGTCTTGGGTGACTGGACAGATGGTGTATTAGTCTGCTAGGGCTGTCATAACAAAATACCAGATTGGGTGACTTAAACAACAGAAATTTATTTCTCACAGTTTTGGAGGCTGAGAAGTCCAAGATCAAGGTGCTGGCACTGTAGTTTTCATTCTGAAGCCAATTTTCTTGGTTTGTAGATGGCTGTCATCTCACTGTGTCCTCACATGATCTTTTTGTGCCCACACAGGGATAGAGAGCAAGCTCACTAGTGCCTCTTCTTGTAAGGACATGAGGGCACTAATCCCATTATGGGGACTCCACCCTCATGACTCATCTAACCCAGTTACCTTGCAAAGACTCCATCTTCAGATGACATCACATTAGGGATTAAGGTTTCAACATACAAATTTTGAGGGGACTCAATTCAGTCCTTAGCAGATAATAATGTTAAAACTGTGGAGAGAAATAGAGGAGAAAGGCAAGTTTACCCAGGCAGAATGGGGGAAAAGCTGAAGAGCTTGAGATTAATTACAGATACTATGATGTTGAACTTCAGGTGCTTCTGGGAAATGCAGATGAAAATTTCTGGCAGACTCTTGGTTATGTAAGTGTAGAGTTTTCAAAAGGAGAGGGGCAAAGTTGATTTGAAAATCATTTATTTATTGCTAATACATATACAGGAGTGAAGCATGTGTGACAGGAAGAGGGCCACAGATGGATTGTGTGGAAATATAAGACATGGCCACATGTGAGGACAGAGTGAAGGAGTCTGAGCACAGGCAGAGGGATGGGAAGAGAAACAAAAATCTGTTTCATCATAGAAAAAAGGGATATGATTGTCATCATCCATAAAAGGGTCACATAAAGATGCTACCCATTCAACTTGGGCATTTAGATGTCACTGGGGAACTTGCACCTATGACAGTGCTTCCGTCTTGAACCAAGTTTCATGAGCTCTGCCATCCCTTGTTCCCCTGTGCCTGAGACTCACCCTGAATGCCTGCTACACGAGTGCCGGTGCTGCAGAGAAGGGCCCTGTTTTGCTCTCATTGGTTAGCTCGGGTAGTAGAACCGTAGGTGAAATCTATACCTTTTCAGATACATCTGTGACCCATGGTGCTTCCCTCTGACCTAGACCACCTTCTAGAGCAACACCTCTCAGACTATATGCTTCAGATGCCCGTGCCCATTTCTCTGTATATATCTAATCCCTCAATCCTGCTCCCTCTGCATCGGATCTATCCTGCTGCTCATGGATGGCGGTCCCAGCTCCTATGTGGATGTTTTATATGTTTGATATATTTTGTTTTATGACCTGTTCCTTAATTCCTCTGCTCCCTATAGGTTTTGGGGAGAATGTTTTAAACAGGGGCTCCTGATTCCTTAAAATTGCTTTTGTAAGGCAATTACTACTAGTGTTTGCAAGTCCAACTTCTCTTTTTAAAAAAAATTGAAAAGGGATAAAAAGATAAAAGAATTCACTTAAGCCCGGAGGAAGCATTCTGGGACGAGACGCCAGCTGCCCTGTGACTGTGCATTTTAAACGGGAGCCTCTCTTGATGAGGAGAATTACCTTGGCCCTGGCTGAGCGTTCCCAATGGACTCTTTCCACTTAAGCTTTTTATTAAAAAAGTAAATTGGGATTATTGTATTCCCTCACTTTACTTTGGAAGTAGAAATTTTAAATTAATTGTGGTCTAAACCGATAGCAAACAGAGAGGTTCTGATAGCAGTCTGGCGGCCTCTTGTTTAGCCAGCAGAGATTTCGGTTATTGCTGCTGGGAATGGCTTGGCTGAGATACTTTTAATTTACATTTTTTCTTCCCCCTAATGAAGGATTGAATTATGACTTACTAGAAAATCCCCAGTGTAATGGAGAGAGAGAGATGTTGACTAACTTCCTCTGACTTTATTGGGAGTGGAGCTATTTATTTGGAGCTGGGTTTTAAATCACAGGGGTAGCATTCTGAAGGATTCCTACATTCTGGGCAGCACTGTCCAGAAAATGCCTTTAGCTCCCTTCAGGAGTCATCACTTTGGCACAGTGAGTAGTGCTATAAACAACAAGAAGAGCATTTCTGTGCTGGTGGTTTGTGTGGCACTGTCACGATGTCCTCTCTGGTAAGGTCAGTCCCTGCAATTCAGTCAGGAACTTCCCTAGCCCTTCTCAACCTGCCTCTACCTCGGCCAGTAAAGAAATCCCAAATGTCGGCCTCTCTCTATAGCCACCACCTGATAAGGGATCAATTCCCAGTGGACAGAACAGATTTGTAAACAGTAATCTCTGTGATATAACAATACCCATAGCTCTGTCTACTACAAAGTGGGGATGGTAAAAATGTGCATGCTGCAAAGCATAATTACTGGCCTGGAAATTTTCCTTCTGTGGGCAGATGGTATGATCAAGAGCAAAGACAGACACGTCCTTCCACAAACCAAGGACAATGGTTACACAACAGGCTTAGATAACAACCACTAGGGTAGACAGATTTAGGTAAAACTTGGTGATATATATTTTAGAAACTTCTTTGAATCCAGACAACTCAAGTGAAACACCTTTTGAGGATATTGGGCCCACATCTCACTACAAGCACACTGCATGGAACAGAGTGGATGTATCAGGTTTGCCTGTATCCTAAAGCAACTGCATCCCAGACATTTCCATATTTCAGGGAAAGAGTTTAAAAAGAAAGAAAACAGCACTCAAACTGAGAGCAGAACTCAAGCATAATGACCTTGGAATAACATTTACTCTGTGCCTCTAGTTTTCTGAAAACAGCTTTCAACTGCAAAAATATTTTTTGAAGTTGCCTATTAGAGAAATCTGTCCTGAAGCTTATTTCACAGTTTCATTATTGCTGCAATGCCAACCAGTATATAGTATCTCAAGGTGCATGTTTGTTTACACCCACCTCATATATAACTGCTGCACCCCCCAGCCCTTATTGCAAAGATAGAGCATTTTCCTGAAGATTGGATGAGACATGCTGGGGAGTTCAATTAATGATTTTTTTTTTTCTAAATACAAGGATTTTTTTTTTCAAGCACTAAGCCAAGTAACACATGGAAAAGAACCTTTAATGTTTTGTAGAAAACAGTCCCCATTTGGTAATGCACACTGCAAATTGAAAGATAGCATTCTGGCTTTTCCAATCACCTCAAAAAGATGCCCTATTTCCTATTTATTGTTTCTATTTGGCAAAGCTCACATTCCTGAAAAAAAGAGGGAGATAATTTCCAAAAGAAATTAAATTTTCTTTCTAAATAATTAAGGCCTTGAGAGTCCAATATTTAGAACAACATTTACCACAAGCTTACAGAATAGGAAGATCAAAAAGAAACTTTTTTTTTTGCTACACAAGTTAAGCCCAAAGGAAAACTGAAAATTGTTTTATTTCTCATATTGGTGCCACCGTCAAATTGTTTAGATCACGTGGTACAGAAACAGGTTTTTTTCTTTGGAATTTTCTGGGTTTTTTTGCTGGACATAATGGTAGACAATAATTACCCATTAGAAATAATGAGAGTCCCTCAATATCACAAACTCAGCAGTTGATTTGCCAACAAATGGCAAAGCCTTGATAATCATTGCTCTAAACATGCAAAGACTAAGTATAAAACCAGTGAATAGGGCAGTTGTCCTGCTGTATGTCGACGTGAAAGAGGTATGAGTAAGAGTAGAGCTGAGGGACATGGGTCTGCCATACTCCAAATGCCTCACAGAGATGCAACCTTGGGGACCAGGAAGTGTTGATTCACATGTACCCATGTCACACTGACATCACTCAAGGGCCACTCAAGTATGTTCACTTATAAAGATACCCATAATAGTAGTTATGCTTTATATTAATTTGTAAATGAATTGAGTGCCCTATATTTTTTATGACCTTGTATTATTACGAGGTATTCAGATGAGGATATCCCCATACAAAATACTTATGTATTCCCAACTCTTAAGAGGGAACTTAATTTTAGATAAGAAAGTCTAATTCTTAAGAGCAGTCTGATTTTTTCAAATGTAGTGTCCTTCTGACATCTGTATGGGAAAAACTAGTG
>NW_007746783.1:0-13039 GCF_000696425.1 Galeopterus variegatus | reverse complement strand
TCTACAGGCTATTGTCCCTCGAAAACTTTGATCATCTCACTTTGTGCTTTTCTTTCAACCCCTGCTTTTTTTCTTCTTGGCTCCTTATGACGTGTTCAATGGCATCTCTAGACAATATCTCTAGTTGTGGTGGTGCCTGGAAGTGGCTATGAGGGCCAGATGCAAGCAGACACCACTCATATTTACATACACAAGAACAAACAGGATCTATGTAAAGTTGATTTCTACACCCTGTAATAAAAATATATATATACTAAAAATTTTATATTTTTCCCAGAGACGTAAAGTCAATAAATGCAGGTGAGGGCTGGACCCAGGCTACTGATAACCTGGCAAGGGTAGCAGTAAATGTGTTCCTTGGCTGCCATTATTACTTTAGTGAAATTGCAAATTGAAATGTAAGTTTTGTGACCATTTTCCTGAGTGACCAGTCCTCTGTAAAGGAAGAAGTAGAGAACCTTGTGACTTGGTCAGGGATTGAGAGCTGATTCACCAACCTCCATTACAATTTTTTACAGTTGGCATTCACATAGCTCAGGAGCTGTTTGGGTTGATTTTATGCTAAAAAGCTTTAATTGCTCTAAATGCCAAAACCCCTCACACCTTGTACCCTCAGACTAACTCATGCTGGACACTGAAATCTTAGTGAAGTTTCTATCAGTGTGGTCCCCAAAGTTCAAGCAAGAAGGCATCCATGCAAGAGGGAGAGAGTGTTGGAGCCTAGGTGGATTGAAGAAGATGTCCAGGCCTGGGGCAGAGAGAGGAGAGAATCCTGAGGTGGATGGCCTAGGGTGGAGTCAGGGTGAAAAGGCATCCACTTGGATGGAGGCAGCCTGGAGTGGAAAGTCCGAAACCCAGTGGATGAGAAGGATGTCTGCATGGGAGTGTGGTCCGATGAGGAGTAGTGAAGCCTGTGTGGATGCACGGGCATCTCTGGGAGAGGGGGTGGTGGAGAAGATGGGAGATTTATTACATAAAGTGGGATCAATCATGCAAATAAATATATTAAAGGTAATGAGAGCCAGATTTCTCTGTCAGAGAAGGGAGTTACAAATATGAAAATACTTGAATTAACTTGATGGTGTTGAATTAGACTTGAAAGTAAAATTGTGATCTCCTGGTTTTCAATATACAGAGATAGAGAAATGAATATAAGTACACGTGTGTGTATATGTACGCACATGTATGAGGGTACTTCGAAAAGTTTATAGAAAAATTGAATTAAAAGATAATATGAATCTTTCCATGAATTTTTTGAAGAATCCTTATATGTGCAGGTATATATGTGGGTGTATGTACACACACACATACATTTCCCATCTCTGTTCACTAAAACATCCTGATAGCAGGAAGCATCACTAGCACCCAGATCTTGTCTTCTAAATATTGCTTACCACTAAAAGGAACCAAGGATCCTTGAGGAAATGGCCAGTTCCAGGTCTGGATTAAGAAAAATGCAGAATAAGCTTAGAATATCTCCTGCAAGGAAGCAACAAAATGCTCAAACAAGGACGGAGACTTCTCAAAGAGATAAAGCAGCCAGTTTGAAGTGCTTTCTACTGGGAAAATGGAGATGACAGTAATAGGGAGTAATGTGTACATTTGTATAAATAGGTGATGCCATAAATTTGAGTAAAATAAAAAATTAGATTCCATACAGACATAAATATATAAATGAATAATTTGAAGGTTTAGTGCAGAATGGGACATTTACATAGTTCCAAATGACTTCCTCCCCCAATACTTGCAAATTTCAAAGGAAAAAGAATAACTTAATAGTGGAGAAGCCTAGAAGGCACCATCTCAATTAAATGACAAGGTGAACACCATCAGTAATGGGAAAAATTGAACTCATGCACCACCTGGTAAGATGTAATGAAAAGGTCTCAGCATGGCTTCGGTGACATTCCTGCCAAGGGTGAACAACTTGAATCTAATCATTAGGAAGCATGATTAGACAGACTTAAATTGAAGAATATCCTACAAAATAACTTGGTTGTAATTTTCAAAAGAATTGAGGTCATGAAAGTCAAGAAAAGGCAGAGAAATTGTTTCACACTGAAGGTGTCTCAAGAGACTTGATAACTAAATGCTATGTGTGATTCCTTTCAGTATAAGGGATATTATTAGGACGATTGGTGAAAGTTGAATAAGGCCTGAAGATTGATGGCAGGAATGTGTCAGAGGTAACTTCCTGATTTGGACAGTTGCGTTGTGGTCGTGTAAGAGAACATTCTTGCTTGTAGGATATGCACACTTGAGAGGTTGGAGCACCATGCTTACCCCTGGCTCTGAAATGGTTCATAAAAAGTCTTTGTACTGTATTTGCAGCTTTTCTGTGAGTTTGTAATTATCCCTCAATAAAACCAAGACCATATTAAAAAGCACATTTGGGTCTCACCTACAGAGATTCTTCAAGGAATCCATGGGGGCCCCTGAGAATTGTCTTTTTTCATAAGTTTCTGAAAGAATTTGATGCAGGGGTTGGGTATAGTGTTCAGACTTTGAGGAATGGTGGGACAAATAATAAAACAATAAAGCAAATTGTTAATCAGAGATAGATGTGCAGATTGAACACTTTAAAATCCATCCGCTGGACTGGGAGGCATCAAAACTCTGTCTTCAGCTTAGATTCATTATACTCAACAGACCTGCAGGGAGGGCTATTAACGTGAGGATTCACCTTATGGCATGAATATCCTCATTTTTTTCAGGCGAGAAAACTGAAGCCCAGAAGGTTTAAATAAATTTCCCAAGAGTGCATTTTCCAGCTTTCTGGCTCCTTTGACACCTAAATCCAGACTTCTTCAAGTCAGATCATCTCCTTCCTATCCCCCTACTCTTATATTGCTAATGGTCCAAGAAAAAGGTTTCAAAGTCAACTTTTTCCACATCATCTGTCCATGTTTTTCCCCTCTTAAATAGATCATTCCTGTCAATGGCTTACTGGACTTGGCAACCCCCCTGGGGATCCTTGTTTGGGGCTGGAGGTGTGGGTGATGGCGACACCAGGGTGTGCTTGGATGAACTCTTTGGATGTTCTGCCCAGTCTCATTCCAGGTCAGCTTAACAGGCTCTTTGGATAACACAGCAGTCTTTGGCCTCGAGTGCTTCCAAGCAGAGGAAGGAAATGGCCTGAACTTCAAAGTGAGCCCTTGCATGGTGCCATGAGTTCTGATCGTTCATTAGTGCTTTAATAGTTGTAAATTAATCGTAAATATACATGGAGGCCAGAAGTAGCTGGAGGTGTGGGAACAGGCTGCTCTCACCCTCGTTTCCTGGAAATTTTGAACACATCCCAGTTTTAGTGCTCAGAAGGTTAGGGTTAATTTGGGGGTTATGGTTATTTTCAAAACTTTAAACAGACCTAAGCCTGTTCTCGGGTCTTTTTCCTGGTCAAGTTGGTGCTATTTTATTTATGCCTCATATATTTTATAAGTACTTCTTTTTTTATTCATCTCTCCACTCCATAATCTTTTTTAAAAAGCAACTTTATTAATTCACATAAAATAAGTGCACCTTTTAAACTGTACAATTCCATGAGATTTTACAAATGTAAACACCCATGTAACCATCATGTCCATTAAGATAGAGAATATTTTCATTAGCCAAGAAAGTTCCCTCCTACCCTTTTGCAGTCAGTCCCTCACTATCCAGGAACACTCGCTGATAAGATTTCTATCACTATCGCTTTTGCCTGTTCTAGAAATTCACATAAATAGAATCATACGGCATATATACTCTTTTGTGTCTGGCTTCTTTGTTTAGCATAGTGTTTTTGAGATCCATTCCTATCCTTGAATCTGTCAGTAGTTCATTATCATCTTATTAATATATTATTTTTAATATTACTTATTTAACTGCAGGTTTACATATTTCTTTTTATTTTTAAATAATTTAGGCTTACAGAAGAGTGGAAAATATTACGAAGAGTTCTTATATAACCTACACCCAGCTTTCCCTTATGTTAACATTTTACATAACCACTATGCAATTATTAAAAGTAAGAATTAAACATTAATAAAATACCATTAACTAAACTATAAACTTTATTCACATTTTCCCATTAATGATTTTTTTCCTGTTTCAGGGTCTGACACAGAATACTATATTGTATCTAGTTAACACGTTTCCTTAGTCTCCTCCAATCCATGACAGTTTCAGTCTTTTCTTGTCTTCCATGATCTTGACACTTTTGAAGAGAAGTCATTGGGTATTTTTAAAAATTCCCCTTTATTTGGATTTTTATGACGTTTTCTCATGAGTGGACTGAGGTTATAGATTTTGGGGAAGAATAGCACAGAGGTGAGCTGACATGATATTGGGGTGCATGGTGTCAATATGACTTATTAATGTTAATTTCAATCTCTTTTTAGGTGGTGTCTGTCAGGTTTTCTCACTGTAAAGCATTTTTTCCTCAATTTTTCTATTCTATTTTAGAAGCAAGTCATTAAGTCCAAGCATACTCACGGTGAGAGAAATGAAGCTCTGCCTCTGTAAGGAGAAGCATTAAAGAATTTTTGGACATATGTTAAACTACTACAGTAGTTAATAACTATTTCCAAGGAGCTAATTTAAAGCTATGCAGATAGGCTGTTTCTCTTTAAAGCTTGGCCCACTAATGTTAGCATTCAGCTATGCATTATACCAAATATATAGCGGTATGTTAAAATCCCCAATTATGATCGTGAATTTGTCTATTTACCAGTTAAATTTAGTCAATTTTTGCTTCATATATTCTTCAAGCCCTAATATTGAAGACATACAGATTTTGAGGTGTTATCTTTTCTTGATGAATTAACTATGCTATTTTTATGAAATGATCTTCTTTCTAATGACAACTTTTTATTGTAATGTACCTTATATTATTTTAAAACAATTAGATCTACATTCTTATGCTTAGTGTTCTTGTATATATTTTTCTATCCTTTACATTCTACATGTTTATTTATATTTAAAATGTGTTTCATGTGAATGGCATATAATTGGGTCTTGCTTCTTCCTCTCTATCCCCATGGAATGTTCTATATACTATTTTCGGCAACTCTCACTAATTGGTAATTAATAACAATCAGGATGTGATCTGGTTGGGGCAGCATTTTGAATTTGGTCTTGATGAAGGCCTTGGAATATAAAAAAAAAAAAACAAGAGTCCAAGGTGATTTTTCTTCTTTTTATTCAAGTCCTCAACCTCCTTGTTGACATAAGACTGATATATTGGTCTTACCAGACGTTGTATGGAATGGAGTTTGGGTTGCAGATTTGATTAAATGCCGTCAAATGCCTTGAAAGTGAATCAGGGCGCTCCCTTGTTGGGCCCTGGGACCAAACATTGAGAGCCTTTTTGACCTTGAAACTAAACTTGAAATCTTAAGTTTGCTAGACCTTGAGGCTATGATACTGGGAGACCATGAGGACTCAATGCTGCAAGATTGTGCATTCGAGAGGCCTCTTTTGCTTTTTAGCTGCACCCTAGCCTTCGCTTACTCAGGAAAATCCCCACGTGAGGAAATGACTGGATGGAAAAGATTATCTTTGTATTCGGGGCTCCTCCATTTTCAAATCTGTAATGTCAGCCCACAGGGTTGTCAAAAGCTGGGCTAGTTTCTTCAAAGTTATGTTTGCAACATCTGTGTCATACATTAAAAGAAAGCTTGTACACTTTCTCCTCCTCTGTTCTGTTACTGGATGGAAATTAGTGGCAAATTAGCAACTGTCCAGGACTCAGAATGAAAGTCAGCTTTAAGATAGGCAGAGCTTTATTCCTGAGTCCCTTGAGGTGTAGAGCTGCCTACACACTTTAGACTACCTGCCTGTGAGACTACTTTGTTTTTTTTTGTTTTTTTTGTTTTTTTCTTGGTCTTTTGTCTTTTTCCATGTCCGGCAACGGATTGCAACCCTCAGTGTTGTCCCCGTACCGGACCGGGGACCGGCAATGGGATCGCAAACCTCAGCGTTGCTCCCACGCCTCACTCAGCCAGTGAGCGGGAACCGGTCTGTATGTGGGATCCGAACCCTCGGGCGGGAGCGCCGCCGCGCTTCCCAAGCGGCACACTATCCAGTGCGCCACCGGGCCGGCCCCCTGTGAGACTACTTTGGATAAAGAATAAAATCTTCCTGAACCCACAATGACTCGAGATCTTTGTTATAGCACCCTAGCCTGTATCCTTTATAATACAGGATATTATACGTATCTTGCTTGACATATTATGCTCTCTGTTATCTAGAGATTCATAACTTTGATTAAAGTCTAATTAGTCCTGGAAAGTTCTCAGGCATTGTCTGTTCACATACTGCTCTTTCTTCATTCTTTCTGTTCTATTTTTTCTGGGACTCTGATGAGATATATGTCAGATATTTCAATTCTATATTCAGTATTTCTTAACGTCTCTTCCATATTTTCTGTCTTACGTGTTCAACATGTAGTATATCTTCTTGAGATGTATCTTTTAGTTCACTTCTGTTATGTCTATTTCACTCTTTAATTAATGCACCAAGTTCTATATTTAAACAATTTTTATTTCATTTCTAAAAGTTGTGTTTATTTTTTCCCCAAATGTGTCTGCTCACCTTTTATCACTTTTTTTCTAGAGTGCTCTTTTTTAAATTTTAATTTTATTTTATCAATATACAAGGTAGTTGATTTTCATGTCCCTTTACTGATTCCTCCTTCCCCCTTCCATCTCCCCACTCCCAACCATCAACATCATATCTGTTCACTTGTCTTAACAAGATCAAGGAATTGCGATTGTTGTGTCTTCTTCCCCACACCCCCTGTTTATTTGTGTATTTATTTATTTATTTTTAGCTCTCACAAATAACTGAGAACATGTGGTATTTCTCTTTCTGTGCCTGATTTATTTCACTGAACATAATGTTTTCTAAGTCCATCCATGTCGTTGCAAATGGCAGTTTTTCATTCTTTCTTATAGCTGAGTAGTATTCCCTTGTGTAGATATACCACATTTCCCATATATACTCATCTGATGATGGACATTTGGGCAGGTTCTAACTCTTGGCTATTGTAAATAGTGCTGCAATAAACTTGGGAGTACAGGTATCCCTTCAACATGATGATTTCCATTCTTCTGGGTATATTCCCAGCAGTGGAATAGTTGGGTCATATGGTAGATCTATCTGTAATTGTTTGAGGAACCTCCAAATCATTTTCCATAAAGGTTGCACCTATTTATAGTCCCACCAACAGTGTAGAAGAGCTCCTTTTTCTCTGCAACCTCGCCAGCATTTATCATTCTCAGTCTTTTGAACAGGAGTGAGATGGTATCTCAGTGTGGTTTTGATTTGCATTTTCCTGCATGAGTGATGTTGAACATTTTTTCATGAGTCTTTTGGCCATTTGTATATCTTCCTTACAGAAATGGCCATTCAGCTCCTTTGCCCATTTATTAATTGGGTTACTTTTTTTTTTGCTGTAAAGTTGTTTGAGTTCCTTGTATATTCTGGATATTAATCCTTGTCAGATGTATATTCTGCAAATATTTTCTCCCACTCTGTTGGTTGTCTTTTAACTCTGTTAATTGTTTCTTTAGCTGTGCATTAGCTTTTTAGATTGATATAATACCATTTGTTTGTTTTTCCTTTGGTTGCCTACGCTTTTGGAGTCATATTCATGAAGTCTGTACCCAATCCTACTTCCTGTAGTATTTCCCCTATGTTTTCTATAAGGAGTTTTATTGTTTCAGGATGTATATTCAATTCTTTAATCCATTTTGAGTTGATTTTGGTATATAGTGAGAGGTATGGGTCTAGTTTCATTCTCCTTCATATGAATATCCAGTTTTCCCAGCAGCATTTGCTGAAGAGGCAGTCTCTTCTCCAGTGTGTAGACATGGCACCTTTGTCAAAGATCAGATTGCTGTAGGTGTATGGGTTGATTTCTGGGTTCTCTATTCTATTCCATTGATCTGTGTGTCTGTTTTTATGCCAGCACCATGCTGTTTTGGTTATTATAGCTTTGTAATATAGTTTAAAGTCAGGTAGTGATATACCTCCAGCTTTATTTTTTTTCTCAGGATTGCTTTAGCTATTCGTGGTCTTTTGTATTCCATATAAATGTCTGGATAGTTTTTTCCATTTCAGAGAAAAATGTCATTGGAATTTTGATGGGGATTTCATTGAATTTGTAGATCAGTTTGGGTAGTATGGACATTTTCATAATGTTAATTCTTCCAATTCAAGGGCATGGGATATCTTTCCATCTTCTTGTGTCCTCTTTAATTTCTCTCAGCAGTTGTTTGTAGTTCTCATTGCAGAGTTTTTTTCACATCCTTGGTTAACTTTATTCCTAAATATTTTATTTTTTTGGTGACTATTGTAAATGTGTTAGCTTACTTGATTTCTCTTTTTGCATGTTCACTATTGGAGAATAGAAATGCTACTGATTTTTGTGTGTTGATTTTGTATCCTCCTACTTTGCTGAAATCATTTATCAACTCAAAGAGTTTTTTAGTAGAGGCTTTAGGCTGTTCGATATATAGGATCATGTCATCTGCAGAGAGGGACAGTTTGACTTCATTTTTTCCAATCTGGATGCCATTTATTTCCTTCTCTTCTTTGATTGCTCTGGCTAGTACTTGCAACACTATGTTGAATAGGAGTCATGAGAGTGGGCATCTTTGTCTAGTTCCTGTTCATAAGGGAAAAGCTTACAGCTTTTCTCTGTTCAGGATGATATTGGCAGTGGGTTTTTCATATATGGCTTTAATTATGTTGTGATACTTTCTGTCTATACATAACTTGCAGAGAGTCTTTATCATGAATGAATGTTGAATTTTGTCAAATGTGTTTTCAGCATCTGTAGAGATGATCATATGGTCTTTGTCTTTTATTTTATTGATGTGGTGTATCACATTTATCTATTTGCATATGTTGAACCAACCTTGCATCCCTGTGATGAATCCCACTTGATTATGTTGGATAATTTTGTGTATGTGTTGCTGTATTCTATTAGCTAGTATTTTTTGAGGATTTTTGCATCTATATTCATCAAGAATATTGGCCTGTAGTTTTCTTTTTTGTTGTATCTTTGTCTGGTTTTCATATCAGGGTGATGTTTACTTCCTAGAAGGAGTTTGGGAGAATTGCTTCTGTTTCAATCTTTTGGAATAGTTTGGAGAGAATTGGTGTCAATTCCTTTTTGAATGTTTGGTAGAATTCTGCCGTGAACCCATCTGGTCCTGGGCTTTTCTTTGTTGGGAGCCTTCTGATAACAGCTTCAATCTCTTTTATTGTTATTGGTCTGTTCAGATTTTCCATGTCTTCTTGGCTCAGTTTTGGTAGTTTGTATGTGTCCAGAAATTTATCCATTTCCTCCAGATTTTCAGATTTGTTGGCATATAGTTGTTTATAGTAGTCTCTAATGACTTGTGTTTCTGAAGTATCAGTTGTAATATCACCTTTCTCATTTCTAATTTTTGTTATTTAGGTTTTCTTTCTTCTTTTTTTATGTAGCCTTGCAAATGGTTTGTCAATTTTATTTATCTTTTTAAAGAACTAACATTTTAATTCATTAGTCTTTTGTATCATTTTTTAGGTTTCTATTTCATTATGTTCTGCTCTGATCTTAATTGTTTCTTTCTGTCTACCAACTTTGGGTTTGGATTGTTCTTGTTTTTCTAGTTCTTTAAGGTGAAGTGTTAGGTTGCTTACTTGCCATTTTTCCATTCTTCAGAAGTAAGCATTTAATGTGATAAATTTCCCCCTTAGTACTGCTTTTCAGTATCCCACAGGTTTTGGTATGATGTATTATTATTTTCATTAGTTTCAATAAATTTTTTGATTTCTGGTTTGATTTCTTCTTGGACCCATGTATCATTAAGTAGAATGCTGTTTAATTTCCATGTGTTTGTATAGTTTCCAGAGTTTCATTTGTTATTGATTTCTAATTTTAATCCATTGTGATCTGAAAAAATACATGAAATAATTCCAAGTTTTTGAATTTATTGAGACTTGATTTGTGATCTAACATGTGATCTATCCTGGAGAATGTTTCATGTGCTGATGAGAAGAACGAATATTCTGAGGTTGTTGGATGGAATGTTTTGTAGATATCTGCCAAGTCCAATTGGTCTGTAGTGTTGTTTAGATCTTGTGCTTTTCTGCTGATTCTTTGCCTAGATGATCTGTCCAATCTTGAGAGTGGGGTTTTCAGGTACCCTGCTATTATGGTATTAGTGTCTATCTCATCCTTTAGGTCTAAAAGTGTTTCTTTATAAATTTGGCTTCTCTGACATTCAGTGCATATGTATTTATGATTATTATGTCTTCCTGATGAATAAATCCTTTTATCATTATTTAGTGGCCTTCTTTATCTCTTTTTATGGTTTTTGGTTTAAGGTCTATTTTATCTGATATAAGAATAGCTACTCCAGCTCATTTTTCATTTCTACTTGCATGGTAAATCTTTTTCCAACCTTTCACTCTTAGTCTATGTGTGTCTTTACAGGTGAGGTGAGTCTCTTGAAGGCAGCATATAGTTGGGTGCATCTTTTTAATACAGTCTGTCAGTCTGTCTTTCGAGTGGTGAATTTAATCCTTTTACATTAAGAGTTGTTATTGAAAGGTGTTGACTTACTCCTGGCATGTTATAGATTTTTGCTTGGATGTCTTAAGTATCTGTTGTTCCTTTCTTTCTGATTTATTGTTTGTCTTCTGCATTTGTTGGTTTCTTGGGGTGGTAGATAAGTTTTTTTTTCTCTTTATTGTTAGCATTTCTATTTTACTAGTGGGTTTTGTTTTTTCTTGTGTATTTATGGCAGTGATGATTGTTTTTCAGGTACCAAACCAAGTACTCCCTTGAGAATTTCTTGTAAGGCTGGTCGTGTGGTAGTGAACTCCTGCAGCTTTTGTTTGTCTGAGAAATATACTATTTGTTCATCATTTCAGAAGGACAGCTGTGCTGGGTAAAGTTTTCTTGGCTGGCAATCTTTGTCTTTTAGTATTTTGAATATATCCTCCCATTCTTTTCTGGCTTTTAGGGTTTCTGATGAAAAGTCTGATGTTAGTCTGATTGGGGCTCCCTTATAGGTGACTTGCCACTTCTCTCTTGCAGCTTTTAAGATTCTCTCTTTGTCTTAGAGTTTTGCTAATTTGACTATAACATGTCCTGGAGAGGATCTTTTGGGGCTGAATATATTTGTGGATCTTTGGGCCTCCTGAATCTGAAGATCTGTGACTTTCCCTATACCTGGGAAGTTTTCTGCTATTATTTCATTGAATATGTTTTCAATGCCTTTTCCTTTTTCCTTACCTTCTGGAGTACCCATGATCAGGATATTTTTGCACTTAAGGTTGTCTGTTATCTCTCTTAGATTTTCTTTAAAGTTTTTAATTCTTTTTTTTTTTTTTTGTCCTCCTGTGTTACTTCAAGCAGCCCATCCTCAAGGTCAGAAATTGTCTCTTCTGCTTGCACTAGTCTGCTGGTTAATCTCTATGTTGTGTTTTTTATTTCATTGAATGAATTCTTCAGCTCTGCAAGCTCTGCTACATTCTTTTTTAGGACATTGATTTCTTTGTACGTTTGTTCTTTCAGGTCCTGTATACCTTTTCTCATTTCATTGTGTTGTCTAAGTGAGTTTTCTTGTATCTCATTTAGTTTCCTTAGAATTGTTGCTCTAAATTCCTTGTCAGACATTTCAAGGACCTCCTGTTCTATAGGATCTAGAGCTTGAGAGTTATTATTATACTTTGGTGGAGTTGTACTTTCTTGATTTTTCATATTTCTGCTATCTTTCCTTTGGTATTTAGTCATTGTAGCAGGGAATTTCACAGTCCCCTTGTTCAATCTTAATGTCTGGCTAGGATCCTGCAGGGACTGCCAATTTGGCACGGCTGCCTCAGTGCCTGTGGCTGGGAGGTTTGGGCCTCTCTGGGCAGCACAGACTGGCCTAGGCTGGGAGTCCTAGGGTGGCACCTACCTGCTCCATCTTGTGCCTCAGGGCGCGTGGTCCCGGCAACTCTCGGGCCTCTCTGGAGCCTCTCTCAGTGGCGCTGCTCACCTTTTTTCTTTGCTAATATTTTCTTAGCTTTAATTTATTTAAACACTTAATATTTAGCTATTTCATAATTTGTGTCAGGCAATTTTAATATCTGAAGCCTTAGGATATCTAAATTATTTGTTGCTTCTGGGAGTTTAACTCATGGAGGCTTATTTTGCATGTCTGGTGATCTTTGATTATAAGCTCATATATGATTGGTTTTAGTTTGTGGGGATTCCCAGGATCTAACCAAGGATGCTTCCTCCCAGAGAAAATGTGTATTTGTTTCTATATGAAAGCAGGCCCTACTTTGGACCCCAGTGCTTAAGGCAACCACAGCTTTTGTCTTTGCTTACTTGTCCTTCAACAAGTTTAAGGTTATCCTTCATCTTTCTTTCTTTCTTTCTTTCTTTCTTTCTTTCTTTCTTTCTTTCTTTCTTTCTTTCTTTCTTTCTTTCTTTCTTTCTTCCTTCCTTCCTTCCTTCCTTCCTTCCTTCCTTCCTTCCTTCCTTTCATTCATTCATTGGTTATGAATATTCATGGGGTACATATCACCACTCATGCCCAGGAACTGTCACCACTCATGTCCAAGATGTGCTGTCCAAATCCATGCTGGCAGCATGCCCATTACCACAAATAGTATTTGTACCCCATGTCCCCCACCCAATTAACCCCAACCTTCCTCCCCAACTCCCTTCCCCACTCCACTTTTTATCCCTAGGTATGCTCTCTCCCTCTGCAAGTTCAACACACCACTGTGGTCTTTCTTTCCTTCCTTCTTTCTCTCTTAGCACCCACTTATCAGTGACTACAGGTAGTATTTTTCCTTCTGTGCTTTGCTTATTTCACTCAACTTAAGTTTCTCCATGCTCATCCATGTTGTTGCACATGGCATAATTTCATTCTTTTTTATGGCAGAGTAGTATTTCAGTGTATACATACCATATTTTTCTTACCCAATCACCCATTGATGGGCATTTGAGTTGGTTCCATATCTTGGCTATTGTAAACAGAGCTGCAATGAACATGGAAGTGCAGGTATC
>NW_007746782.1:12510-13041 GCF_000696425.1 Galeopterus variegatus | reverse complement strand
ACCGCCGATACCGTCCAAGCAGCCAGCCCAACCACAGAGTCTTCATCACAACATAACCGCCCCCCAGGACCCAGGCCGCCCCGCCGCTGCCGCCACCCTCCATGCAGCCAGGGAGCCTGAACCCCAACAAAAGCTCCCCGGTGACCTGAGACCCAGGCCGGGGGCTTGAGTCCCCTTCTTTTCCCATCTTCTGCCTCCCCCACAACATCGTCTTAGCCTGTGCTTATTAGACCCAAGTGTTTCTGTTGGTTGTGTAACTTCTCTGCTCATTACCTTCACCAAGTTTCTGCTAAGATTTTTCTGATTCATTTTTAAGAACTATTTTTTGTATTAATGATGATAATCTTTGTGTTAAATTTGTTCGCTATCAATTGACATTAAAATTAATTTGAAAAATTAATTTAAAATGTTTAGACAATGAATTTTCTAAAGAACCAAGTACAACGTTATCAGCAGCCTTCCAGAAAAAAAAAAAAAAAAAAACACTAGGGGCGTGATCATCAAAAGCAGGTCAACCAGGTGGACAGAAGA
>NW_007746782.1:10062-10746 GCF_000696425.1 Galeopterus variegatus | reverse complement strand
AAAACAAAAGAATTAGAAGTGCACTTCTGCTATTGAAGAAAAAGAGCATAATGGTGGCCCACCCATCTTGTATGAAAAACAGACTGTCGCACACACGCCAAAATGTGTTATAAAGTACAGATGTTCTCTCAGATTAGAAAAATGAAGTTTGCTTTTAGCATATGTAAGCATACCAAATGGAATTCATTTTCATCACTTCAATGCTTTTAAAAAATATTTCTTGAACAAATACTTTGGGAGTTTAATATGGAGATGTAAAACACTGTAATGTATGCTTCTATTCTTTAGTATTAGAAGAGTTCAAGGCAGTAATTTAGGAACTTAATACTGAATAGTACAGTTAGAAGCTAAAATGCTGTAATATATAAAGTTTCTCCATTTTTTTCAGGGATATATGACCTTTTACAATTTTTTTTTTCATGTAAAACCTCATGTGTATATATATTAACTTTCACATTTAAGTTGGTACATTATTTTCCTTGACTATTTTTAGTCCATTCACATAACGTTGAAATCTCCTCACATCCTCATAGCCCGCCATCAGCCTTCTTTCCCATTTCATAAAATTTTCTTTTTTCTTTTTTCATTTTATAATCTAAATGGCAGTATTCCCTCAAATATAAGTGAAAAAAAAATGTGTCAGCCAAAAACTGCAATGTAACTAGAGAAATGTTAATGTGTTAA
>NW_007746782.1:7967-8416 GCF_000696425.1 Galeopterus variegatus | reverse complement strand
CAGCTTTTGCTCTGTTTCCTCAGAAATTTAGATTCCCTTTAGGGTTTTCTTGATTGGATTACTGTGACCACCAAAGACTAAATCCCCTGGACTCACAGCTTCTTACTCCAAAGAGCTAGCTAAGTACAGATTTTAGAAGAGGAGAAAGATAAAGCAAAAAATACCACAAAATAACCTAGATTACAAGCTGGATTATTTCTGATGCAAACTATGCCAACTCTTGTCTGTGGTAGAGTATTGATCTCTCTCATAGGTTGAAATCTAAAACACATTCTCCTATAACAATCCTTATTTACACCAGTGTGATTAATAATGGTGTTTCCTTTCATCTCAGTGTCCTTATTAGGATAATCAATTACATAGTTTGCCTACCTACTCACTCTTCAAACCAATTTCCTATTTTATATCTCCTAGTAAGTTCTTATCTTCCAGAAGGCCTATGTGCAGAA
>NW_007746782.1:4305-6045 GCF_000696425.1 Galeopterus variegatus | reverse complement strand
CAGCTAAGAGATAAAGACTTGCATGTCATTAGTATATCAATGATTCTTCTCTGGAATCTGTTCCTGCATTGGCCCTGCTATTATTTAGTCATTAAATATTGTGCAGACAGTGTCCATGGTTCTTAAATATTCTTTCCCTACTCTCAATTTCTTCAAACTCACCTCTGTTACGGTCCACTCTCCTGAGGTTCTGTTTTGCTAATAAACTGAATGAAAGAAACACCATGCCAAGTAATACAGATGTGCATGCTAAATAAGTAGATGGCCTTTTAACTAAGCCTCCTTGTAATAGACTCACCGGATCATCGAGCATTCTCTGCTACGTCTTTGTCATGCTGACTGATGGTCTTGGCATGCTTCATGCTCTTCACACACTGGCTCCTTTCTNATAATAAACCTGATGATTGCTTTTAGAAAGTGACTTTGTTTGTAAGTTAGCCAGTAGAAAAGGAATGCCTTGTTTATACAATAAACAAAATATCTGCATAATATAAGGCCAAAGTAGCTGAAGCATAATGGCCAATGGAAAAAAGAGGAAAGGAGGTTAGAGATGGGGTGGAGCCAGAGCATACAGGGTCTTTAAGTTTAGTAAGTTGGGTTTTATTGCAATGGAAATCCATTGGAGGAACTGTGGGTTGACTGTCCCCCCAAACTCAATGAAACTTAATCTCCACTGTAACTGATAAGAGGGTGGGAAATCCTATTATGGTAATTGAAAGATGGGACTTTAAAGAAGTGATTAGGTTCTAAGAACTGTACCTTCCTGAATGGATTGATTCATTCACAGAATAATGGGTGTGGTTCTGATTGCTTTAAAAGGAGAGCAAGTGAGGAGGTTAATTCCCTCTCTCTTGCTCAGCCATTTCACCATGTGATACCCCGTATTGCTCTAGAGTCACTACCAAGAACAAGAAAGCCATCACCAGATGTGTTCCCTGGACTTTTGACTTCCCAGCCTCTGAAACTGCAAGAAATACATTCTATTTCTTCATAAATTAACCCAGTTCCAGGTATTTCTGTTATAAGCAACAGAGACAGACTAATTCAAGGACTTAGGGGCCTAATACAATCTCATTATATTTTTTAAATGATTATTCAGGAGAATGGATTGTAGACAAAGAGAATAAATGGAAGCTAATTGCACTAAATTTATGCCATAGAAAATGGTGGCTTAAAATATCTGATAATAGTGGAAATAAGGAGAGGTAAATGAATTCATAACATTTTGAATACAGAGTTATTGAGATTTGTAGAGGAGTGGATATAGGAAAAACATGGAAAGAGAAGAATCGAAAGGAGTCTTTATTTGATGGTAGGATGGGATAGAGGAGAAATTAAAAGTTCTGTTTTTATATCATTTGTTTTGATATATATGTTAGAAATCACGTGGAGAGAATGTCAAAGATATGGTTGAATATAGTATAGGAATCTGGTGTTCTAGAGATAGATTTCAGCTAAGAGATAAAGACTTGCATGTCATTAGTATATCAATGATTCTTCTCTGGAATCTGTTCCTGCATTGGCCCTGCTATTATTTAGTCATTAAATATTGTGCAGACAGTGTCCATTGTTCTTAAATATTCTTTCCCTACTCTCAATTTCTTCAAACTCACCTCTGTTACGGTCCACTCTCCTGAGGTTCTGTTTTGCTAATAAATTGAATGAAAGAAACACCATGCCAAGTAATACAGATGTGCATGCTAAATAAGTAGATGGCCTTTTAACTAAGCCTCCTTGTAA
>NW_007746782.1:2563-3305 GCF_000696425.1 Galeopterus variegatus | reverse complement strand
AAAACACACTCTGTCTTTGATTTCAGTGACAATGCTCACTTCTACTTTTCATCCTACCTCTATTCAGCATGGCTACACATTGTGGATTTTCTTCCAACTTCTTAAGGGTAGGTAAACAAGATGTTCTTATAATAGACCCACCTGCTTCTGTTCCCTTTCCACTGACCTCATGCTTTTAGTCTCATGGTTTAACTGAACTCTGTATATTGATGTCTCCTACTCTAAACAAGGCTGGATTAACATTCTGAGCAATAGCCTTGACCATCCCACTGGCTAATTAACATGGTATACAGATGTCCTACGGGTACCTGAAATGCAAAGAAAAACAAACAAACAAACAAACAAACAAAACCCCTACAGTTATTTGCCCAAAAATGAATATGGCTAAGAATAGCCAAAACACTCTTAAAGAACACAAAATTAAGATGACATATTTTCTACCTATCATAATGTATTTTAATGATATAGCAATTAGAAGAGAATGACATTGTTTAAAAGGTAGAGATAGGTTAGTGAAGCAGAATAGAGTGCAAAACCAGATACACACACATATGGACATCTGATTTGTGAAAAAGGTAACACTCAGAAGATTTTCACAACAGTTTCTTCTGAGCTTATGGAATGTCTTTGTGGAAAAAAATAAACTTGATCTCTACATCACAGTAAAGAAAAAATAACTCCAGGTGCATTTTGGATTTAAAATAAAAAATAAAAATACATAAACATGTAAAATAAAAATTAA
>NW_007746782.1:0-731 GCF_000696425.1 Galeopterus variegatus | reverse complement strand
CTGATTTACAAATATAAAAGCATAACATTAAGTGCATAAGGAACGGGGAGACGTCCAGCGGTTGAGGCAAAAGCTCCATGGAGACAACATGCTCTGCGGGGCCACTGTAGCATGATCCAGCAGATAGGCTTCACCATCACCACCCAGCGCCTTTCCCAGCCTGGCCCAGTGCGCATGGAGTGGGGAGACGTCCAGCAGGGGAAGTGGATGCTCCACAGAAAACACAGACCCTGTGGGGCCTCCACTGCTCAATCCAGCAGGTAGGCTTCACTGCAGCCACCCAGCTCCATTCCCAGCCCAAGCTAGTGCACACGGAGCATGGTGATGTCTGGCAGGGTAGGCTGGAACACCACCAGGACCACACAGCCACCACACGATCCAGCAGCCCGGCCCAGTGCATACGGAGAGGGGAGAAGTCCAGCGGGAGAGGCCAAAGCTCCACAGAGACCATACACCCTGTGGGGGGGGGGCTGCCGCTGCACAATCCAGCAGCAGGTAGGCTTCACTGGTGCCATCTGGCTTCATCCCAAGCCTGGCCCAGCGTGCACGGAGCAGGGAGACATCCAACAGGGGAAGGGGAAGCTCCGCAGACACCACATGCTCTGCGGTGCCTTCGGCATCCCAGCAGCCCAGCCCAGTGCATGCAGAGCAGGGAGATGTCCAGCAGGGAAGGTGGAAACTCAGCAGAGACCACACACCCTGTGGTACCACCCCATGACCCAGCAGCCAGG
>NW_007746781.1:18875-19410 GCF_000696425.1 Galeopterus variegatus | reverse complement strand
AACCGGTCTGCATGTGGGATCCGAACCCTTGGGCGGGAGCGCCGCCGCGCTTCCCAAGTGGTGCACTTATCCAGTGCGCCACCGGGCCAGCCCTCATATTATGTTTTTTTTAGGGAGATTTAATTTTATTTATTTATCTAGTTACTTATTTATTATTTTTATTTACTTTTATTTTTTATCTTTTGGCAGCTGGCCTGTGCTGGGATCTGAACCCCTGACCTTGGTGTTACAAGGCTGCACTCTAAACAACTGAGCTAACCGGCCAGCCCCCCCATGTTATCTTTTAATTCTATCTTTCCATGAATTTTTTGAAGTGGCTTTGTATTTGTGTGCATATATACATACATATCTTTTTATACGTGTATACATATATATCGACACACATGTGCTTCTCTGGAAACAGGCTTCATTTAAAGCTGAGAGGACAGAGAAGGCACATTTTGAGCCACATTTTGTTCTGCCTTCTCACTTAAGGTACATGTGTTTAAATAACAGTGTGCCTTTAAATAGATATTTTTGAAAAGTTGTGGTTAGT
>NW_007746781.1:16723-16975 GCF_000696425.1 Galeopterus variegatus | reverse complement strand
TTCATACTTAAAAAATGATGCTAGGTTCCTGGTGTTCAATTTCGATTAGATCATGCAAGGATGGGAAAACCAGATGCACTAATATACCTTTTAACGTATAGGATTTCAAGCACACACAAACATTTATCTCAACCCTCTCCTTGTGAGGTGGAGTTTATATTCGTCTCTCTGTGTGTCTCCTGTCTCTGTTGATCTTTTTCCACCTCGACTGTGCTGAAATCTTTTCTGTCTCCCAGATTCCTTACCTTTTCC
>NW_007746781.1:14964-15408 GCF_000696425.1 Galeopterus variegatus | reverse complement strand
TAGATCAGGTTAAAACCAAGGAAGAACATTCCAGGTGAGACACAGCTGGTGCAGGGGTGAATGGTGTGCCCAGGGCCAGCATAGCCACAGCGTGGGGATACGGGAGTGAGGGGTTGGCAAGGATGGCCGTGGCTATGAGCTGGGGTCATCTCCACTTGCCACAAATGACCTCCAGCAAATGCCATGCCATGCACTGCCAGGCTCTGCCTGGCGGGGTGACAGGATCATCCCGGGCCCTCCATGGAGCATATGTGAGAGCAGGCAGAGGTGGATGTGGGGCTTTAGATGAGCCCCGTTGGTTGCTTGGAGCTGAGCTGTGCTTGTGAAGCTAAGGGAGATTAGAGATTGGAGAAATGCTTTGGAAATAGAGCCAGCAGCCCTCACTGGTGGACATAGGGTGGAGGGACGGAAGATTGAGGGGGAGTTTTGTTTTGGGGTGAGGTT
>NW_007746781.1:12052-13042 GCF_000696425.1 Galeopterus variegatus | reverse complement strand
GGGAGTTTTGTTTTGGGGTGAGGTTATGGGGTGGATGGTAGTGCCATTTTTGAGTTGGGGGCAGTAGGGAGAAGTGTTGGAGCAGGTTCAGCTCTATGTGGGATGTGCTTGAGTTTGGGGTGCATGTTAGACATCCGTGGGGACACGTGGCAGTTGGACACAGGAGTCTGGAGCTCATGGGGAGGTCAAGAGCTGGACATATGGATTTGGGAGTCANTTGGCTCAGGGATGGTGACAACATAGCTATTGCCTCTGCTGCACAGTACTTCCTGTGGCACAGTCCATGCAGACACTTTAGGAGTCATTCATTCATTCACTCACTCATTCACGAGCTCACTGTGACATCATTGACTTAAGGCATGTTTGTTACGAGCTAAGTGCTTGGTGGCTCAGTCCTATGGACACATTTCAATGCACTCACTCATTCATTCATTCACACGCTCATTCGTTCATTCATTCATTCACANGGCAGGCACAGTGCTGAAAAATTAATGCATTATTCTTAGGAACAATTGTAAGGCAAAAGACAGAGCATGCGCATTTCAGAGTTAATTCTGAAATTAAGGAGATGTCCCCATCAAATATCACAACAGATCTTAAAAAGACGACCCTTTTCTTTTGAAGAATACCTTTGCTCTCTAAACGTCGAATTAAATGTCCAATGTGCTCAATAAATTACAGGGAAGTAAGTTCAAATAAGAAATACNCATGATTATACTATTACTGAGCACAAAGGAAATGTTGGGACCCCATAAGAATCAGGTACAAGAAATGAGTTGGAAATGCCAACGAGGGGATGCACCAGCGGTTATATCCACCGCAGCTGACCGTCGTCAAAGAGCGCAAACGTCTGCAGGGCTTAGAACCCAACTAGATGCCTTTGCTCTTGAATTTGCAGATCATTAATAAAATGTGTAAGAATAAGTCTCTTTGTTTGCTCCCAAAGAGTGTTTTTTGGCATCACTGCAGATCCTTGAAAGAGTTGGGTCT
>NW_007746781.1:9199-10006 GCF_000696425.1 Galeopterus variegatus | reverse complement strand
TTCCTGAGTGTCTTCACCTTTTTACAACATCCAAGTGATTCATTTTCTCTGTGTCTTCACCGGCACTGGGTGTTGACACAACTTTTTATTTTAGCCATTCTGTTGGGTGTGTAGTGATTTCTCATTTTAGTTTTTATTTTAATTTCCCTAGTGGCTAACTATGTTGTATACCTTTTATTTATTTAGTCTTTTACTGCCGAGTTTTGGAAAATTTTATGTATTCTAGATATTCCCCACTGTCCTCCCATCAGCACCCCAACCTCTGTGGGACCAGTGAGTTACACATTTCTTCAGTGTCACACAGTTTGGTTTCAGTCTGTCATTGTGTCTCACCTGACGCACACACCTGAGCCTGACCTTGCCCTGGTCAGGGGTCTCCTAGACAGTGGCTATCCTGGTTTATGGGCTCTCTGAAGAGACAGACCTAAAAAGCAAATTGGGAAGAAACCATCACAATAAAAATCACGACAGAAACTTACCCCTCAGAGAGTGTAAAATTCANACTGTAAGCAATAAATTTTTTCTTTATAAAAATTACCCAGTTCTATGTATTTTGTTATAAGCAACAGAAATGGATTAATACAGTAACCTTTTAAGATGGGCTTTTCCACTGAGTGTAAGTCTCTGGAGATTCGTCCAGGCTGCGGCCTCATCGGTAGCTTGTTCTGTTTTGTTGCTAAGCAGGATTCCACAGTTGGACATACCACGTTTTGATATCCATTTACCCATTGAAAGACATCTGGGCAGTTTCTAGTTTGGGGCTTTTATGAATGAAGCCACAATGAACATTTGCATACAGATTTTTGT
>NW_007746781.1:2429-7991 GCF_000696425.1 Galeopterus variegatus | reverse complement strand
TCCTTCCTTCCTTCCTTCCTTCCTTCCTTCCTTCCTTCCTTCTTTCTTTCTTTCTTTCTTTCTTTCTTTCTTTCTTTCTTTCTTTCTTTCTTTCTAAGAAACTGCCCAGTTGTTTCCTGAGTGTCTTCACCTTTTTACAACATCCAAGTGATTCATTTTCTCTGTGTCTTCACCAACATTTTATTTTAGCCATTCTGTTGGGTGTGTAGTGATTTCTCATTTTAGTTTTTATTTTAATTTCCCTACTGGCTAATTATGTTGTATACCTTTTATTTATTTATTCTTTTACTGCTGAGTTTTGGAAAATTTTTTGTATTCTAGATATTCCCCACTGCCCTCCCATCAGCACCCCAACCTCTGTGGGACCAGTGAGTTATATATTTCTTCAGTGTCACACAGTTTGGTTTCAGTCTGTCATGGTGCCTCACCTGATGCACACACCTGAACCTGACCTTGCCCTGGTCAGGGGTCTCCTAGACAGTGGCTATCCTGGTTTATGGGCTCTCTGAAGAGACAGACCTAAAAGGCAAATTGAGAAGAAACCATCACAATAAAAATCACGACAGAAACTTACCCCTCAGAGAGTGTAAAATTCAGTGGCTTGGAGTCTGCAAAGACTGAAGGATATATGGGCATTTTATTATTTCAGGGAAATAAGCTACAGCACATGGAAGGACAGAACAAGAATGTGACTCTGTCCTCTGCTCAAGCCAAAAAGGACTAGAGAGGCTACCTTGTGGGTAAATGTACGTGTTAGCTACAGATTAGTCTCAAAACGAGTGGCTTAACGGAACAGTGAACATGCATCATCCTTAGGATGTCAGGAATTCAGGAGTGGCTTAGCTGGACATTTATGGGTTAGGGTTTCTCGTGACGTTGCACGAGAGTTTTATTGGCACTGGGGGATCTACTCACCACTGTCACTCACATATGATGGACGGTGATGCAGGCTGACAAGGGAGTTCCTTGCCATGTGGACCTCTTGGCAGGGATGATTGAACGTCCTCACAATGTGGCAGCTGGCTTCACTCAGAGCCACGGAGATCAGAGACAACAAGGTAGAGGTTGCCATATCATTCATGCTAGCCTCGGAAGTCACTCTGTTCACTTTCCCAATATCTCGTTGGTCACACTGGCCAGCTCTGTGCAATATGAGGGGGGGTTACCCAAGGCCCTGGATGCCAAGAGACAAAGGCCACTGGTGGTCCTCTTGGAGGCTCTTACTGCCGTGTCTGATGTCCCTGCGTGCAGAATGACTGCACCAGCCTAACCACCAGAATGACTTAGACTTCATGGCTTGTAGCATAAACAGAAAGCAGTGTTCCAGGACTGGGTGAATCTTAATCATGTACCTTTAGAGTTACACAGACACGCACCTCAGTTCCAGCTCTACAGCTCATAATCTCGAATGTTTCTCATTTTCTTCATGAAAAAATGGGGGGAAAGCTTTCTGTATTTGTTTCCTGGAGCTGTTGTAAAAAATCATCACAAGCCAGATGGATTACAATAATAAAAATCTATCCTCTCCCAATTTTGAAGACCAGAAATCTCAGATTAAGGTATAGCAGGGCTGTGCTCCCTCTGATGGCTCCAGGGGAGGATCCTTCCTGCCTCTTCCAGCTCCTGGTGGCTCCTGGTGTCTCTGGGCTTGTGGCCACATCACTCCAGTCTCTGCCTCTGTCTTCACGTGGCTTCTCCTCTGTGTCTGTCTCCTCTTCTGTCTCTTATAAGGACACTTGTCATTGGATTTATGCAATAAATATCCCAGATAATCAAGGATAATCTCATTTTGAGATCATTCTTTTAATTACACCTGCAAAGACCCTTTTCCCAAATAAGATCCCATTTATAGGTCCCAGGGGCTCTGTCTTTTTGAGAGACCGTGATTCAACCCACTACCCACTTTGACATAGTTGGACATATTAAATGAAAAAATACATGTAAAGTTTTTGTCTTCATTAACATCTGTTTCCATTTTCTCCTCCCCTTTACTTAAGATAAATCCACCAACCATTTTCTGGTCCATAGCACCTGAAAGGCCTCCACCTAAGCATCCCAACTAACGTGGAAAAGCTATACAGGGAGCTTTGACCACCATTTGGAATCAGGAAGTAGAAAAAAGACTCTTTTTTTAAATGGACAAAATAGCAGGTGTGATATGAAACCATTGACACCTGGCACCTTAGTCAGTTTGGGCTGCTGTAACAACATACCGCAGACTGGGCGGATTAAACAACAGACGTTTATTGCTCACAGATCTGGAGGCTGGAAGTCCAAGATCAAGGTGTGGCAGGTTCGGTTCCTGATGAGGCTTGCTTTCTGGCTGGCAGACGGCTCTGTCTCACTGTGTCCTCATGTGGTGGAGAGAGACAGAAAACCCTGGCATCTTTTCCCCTTCTTATAAGAACACTAATCCCCTTACAGGAACCCCTACCCTCATGACTTCATCCAAACCTAATTACACCCTCCAAACCCCACCTCCTGCCATCCCATGGGGGTTAAGGTTTCAACATACAAATTTGGGGTGGGGGAGGAACATTCAGTTCATTAACATTTGGAATGACTTTGAACTAGGCTCAAAGAATCCCAAGTTAATCCGGAGGACCCAGGCTAAAGCTTGGGGGTTTTCCATGCAGCCTCTGGGAATGGGCTTTCTGTGTGTTCACGGACCAACCACACTTCCTGCTAATGTCGGAATCCCGTGCCTGGCAGATTTCAAGGCAATGACAAGGTCAAGGGATAAAAGGTGGCGTTATGTGGTGTTGGGAGGCCAAGTTCCTGCCACCGCAGGCAAAAGGCCACAATGAAGCCAGTTCTGCATGGCTAGCTGAGAACTTCACCCCAGCTCACTAAAAGCATCCTGGACAAACGGAGTTTCTTTTTACTCTGATGCCTCAGAAGGGGTGAGAGATAATCCCCTTCCACCAGGGCAAAGAAGATGACTACATGAATATAAACAGGGGAGACAGAAGCTGGTTCCGTTTTCAGACCCTGTTTCCAGAGGGACTCAAAAAATCCCCAAGGGCAGAGCCAGAGCCTGTGACCGTCTGTGTCGTCCCTCTGTAACTTTCCAAAGCCCTATGTCCCTGGGGGCTGGTTTGTAATTATTTTCCCATTAAGAAGTCAGTCCGAGGAGTGAGTGTAATGGGAGTGTTGGGTTTGAGGGTTAATCTGCCTGCTTACCGGCTGCTCAGCTGGAGAAGGCAGACCACTCCACAGACCCCCATGTGAGAGCTGACCACATGGCCAGGGGACCGTGGAAACCGTTTTTATTCTACTTGTCATACACACAGGATGACTTAAAAATAACGTTTGCATCCCAAATGCTGTCATATATCTCCCTGAAATATTCCAAGTTTCCCCCAACCGTTGCAGAGAGCTGGATTAAAACTCCAGCTATCAATTGNCAATGTTCTTAATACAGTATTTACTTGTAATATTTTCAGTGGGCTGTGAGTTAGGTTCCCCAAGATGAAAGATGATTTTTTAAAAAATTGCTAAAGGTAATGATTTTTTATAGCTTAATTTAGATTATATTGAAAATTATGAGGGGAACCAAAAAAAAAAAAAAAAAACTCCAACAAAAACAAACAAAAACAACCATCCAGAACTGCTGCCACCTTATTAAATATCTCCACGATTTTGCAATTTAAATACTACACTGAGTCATGTATTTTGCAAATTCATATTTGAACAATAAACATTAATAACACAGTAATATCTTTATTTCCATACTGTTTCTTTAATATACCACCGGGACCTGGAAACGATGTTCTCTTAATAATTATTTCCATTAGAATGAGCAGATTGTAGAAAAGGGCTTGGATTTCCTCCCATGGGGTCAAAATCACTCTCCTCTGGCCACTGCCTGAAGTGGACAGGTGGAAAACATTTACAAGGTTAAAAAAGCAACAGGTTCGTGTTGGCTTCTGGGTCCATCTGCCTAACATGTAATCAGCTCCTGGGGATGTTTGTCTCTCTCCTTCTGGGGAGATCTGATTGTATCAGCAAGCGAGCTCTGTGTGGAACAAATTAAAAACCCTAATGGCGTCTCCTGTTCCCATGCTTGGGGGGATAATGGCTGCTTAGATACCCCGTTGGCTTGGACCTCAAGGTGAGAAAGATGGGGGGCTCTGGCCAACCTGCAGGAGGTACAGACTCTGCTTCTCAGCTGAGGACCGAGGCCACCCCACTTTGGGGCCAGTGCCCCTGTTTCTACCTGAGAAAGACAATGTCAACCCTGCAGAACAAAGACCGGCCTTATTACAATCAAGGCCCTGTGAAAAATGCTAATGTGGGGGCCCCAGATTAGAAAACCATGAATAATTTCAGGACAGCAAAAGCAGAGCATGAAACAAAGGGCTGGGCCCTTCTGAATGCAGAATCCCATGCCCTGGACACAACCCTGGGTGGAAATGCCTAACGGAACACGGTTCTCCACCCTGGGTGGGAGGAAGATTTGGAAAATGGATGCAGATGCCCACAGGTGAAGATTTAATGCATCTGGAAAGAGGCCTGGGTGTCGGGATGTGGATGATTCTAAAAGGCGGCCACGAATGCAAAAACCACTGATGTGGCCCTTGTGGTCTGGCCAGAATGAGGGGACCCAGGGTGGTGGCAGAGCTGTCCCCTGCAAGGTGGGCACATTCCCTGCTTGCTTGGGACTGTTTTTACAAGACAGAACCCGGCAGGTAATTCAGACAAGAGGAGCAGCTCCTAGATGCTGCAGGGGGAACCTCCTCCCAAGGAAGAGGGCACCCCTGGGACCGGACCGGGGCGGCCCCCATCCCAAGGGCACTGTTTCTCCTCTGGTTTTAGGGCTCCCTCCTGCACTGCCAGGGAACCATACAACAGCTTCCAGTCCAGCTTCATTTTTTTTTTTTTTTTAAATAAGAGAGATTCATCTTTTAAAAAGTGACTTTTTAAGTGCTTTACTGGGAGACCTTCTGTGCTCGTCAGGGCATCTGGGTACCCAAGGCTATTTTTCTGTACACGGAGGGAAACAGGAGCAGAATGTGGGCTGTTTTTGCCAGGGGGAAACAGCCTCCCTAAAACAAAAATGGAGGCGAGGTGTTACCCACGACTTCTACTCACCGACAGGAAAAGTTACATGAGTAGGCAGAAATCCAGGGGTCGGGCTTTGAAGGCAGCAAATACNCTGGGAATGGGCTTTCTGTGTGTTCACGGACCAACCACACTTCCTGCTAATGTCGGAATCCTGTGCCTGGCAGATTTCAAGGCAATGACAAGGTCAAGGGATAAAAGGTGGCATTATGTGGTGTTGGGAGGCCAAATTCCTGCCACCGCAGGCAAAAGGCCACAATGAAGCCGGTTCTGCATGGCTAGCTGAGAACTTCACCCCAGCTCACTAAAAGCATCCTGGACAAACCGAGTTTCTTTTTACTCTGATGCCTTAGAAGGGGTGATAGATAATCCCCTTCCACCAGGGCAAAGAAGATGACTACATGAATATAAACAGGGAAGACAGAACTGGTTCCATTTTCAGACCCTATTTCCAGAGGGACACAAAAAATCCCCAAGGGCAGAGCCAGAGCCTGTGAC
>NW_007746781.1:0-275 GCF_000696425.1 Galeopterus variegatus | reverse complement strand
TGTGACCAAGCACGCTCAGAGTCTGCTGGTCTGAGATGTTTATTCATTGACAGCCTCAATCGTCCTTCTCATGTAACGTGTCATTTCTAGTTTAAATGTATGATCAGGGAAAGTAGGCCTCTTCTAAGTGCACGTGTCTGCAACTGTGCACGTATGTGCAGGTGTGAGTTTGTGTGTGCGTCCACATGCTTACGTCAGCGTGTGCGCGTGAGCGTGTGAGTGTGACAGACAGCATGTGTGAGTACACGTGAGTGTACAGGCGTGTCTATGTGAGT
>NW_007746780.1:12140-13042 GCF_000696425.1 Galeopterus variegatus | reverse complement strand
CCTAAATAAAACCATCTTCTTAATTGTCCAGTGCATTTTCACAACAAGAATGGGAACAGGGACATGGGACTTCTCTGTGTACATCTTTTTATATCATTTTGATTTTCTTCTTTCTTCCTTTTTTTCTTTGTGTGTGTGTGTGTGTGTGTGTGTGTGTGTGCCAGGCCAGTGTGGGGATCTGAACCCTTGACCTTGCATTTTGATTTTCAAATAATGTGACTGCATTGCCTACTTTTAAAAATTAAATTTGCGCTGGCTGGTTAGCTCAGTTGGTTAGAGCACGGTATTATAACACCAAGGTCAAGGGTTTGGATCTCTGTACCAGCCAGCTGCCAAAATAAGTAAATAAATAAAATTAAAAATACAAAACAAGCAAAAGATTTTTCTGATTAACTTATGGCTACATTGAAAGTTCCATTGACAAGAAAACCTCAGTCCCCACATCCGTGTTAACTATTTCAGGATAGAAGCACACCCCACTTTCCTACTGACTCATGAGGTGCTAGCTCACTGACACTTCCCAGGCTTTTCCATTCTCATGAGTGCACTTGTAATGGGAGAAGAGGGAGAGAAAGGAAAAAGAGAGAAAAGGCAAGAAGTAGTTCTGTCCTCTGATGTGTTTTTTTTAAAAACTGTAGCTGATAAAATTCCCTACTTTCAGACCATAATCTCTCCCCCTACCACAAAAATAACGCCATGTTTTCTCCTTCCTCTGCATATTCCTGCCCTTTGGGCCTCTTCCCCCTTCTGTGTTCATTACGTTTTGGGAGCCTGGACTTAGATGTGCCTCGTGCATGCTCTTGTCCCCCTTCTCGCTGGCTGGACTTGGATGTGGCAGCCTTACTTTGATGGCAGCCCCTAGTAGTCAGCACAGTGGCGCACTGGATAGTGCGCCGCTTGGG
>NW_007746780.1:2873-11239 GCF_000696425.1 Galeopterus variegatus | reverse complement strand
AAAAAGAAAAAGAAAAAAAAAGAAATTCCCTGGAAGGAACCTGGGTTTTTGAGTGACCATGAGGAGCAAACTTGCCCTGAAGACTTGGACCATTCACACAGAAACTGTGATACGTGAGAAAAAGAAACTCTTTTTCTAAGCCACTATGGCTTACCTGTATCCTAATGAACACAGTTTCTTTTCAAGAAAATAAAAAGAGTTGTACTAAATAATGTCTAAGAAGCTTTCTAGTATGACTTATGTGAATCGAGGCATACTTTGCCACTGTTGAGTGTTACAGGGGCTTTCAATCATAGCTTTGTTTAGAGCACGTCCTTGTTCTCAGCTGTGGTGCATTTGCTACTGTGTGCCCTAGTGGAGAAGACCTGGACTTTGGGTTTAGCCCTCTTGAGTTCAATTCCTGGTCCTGTTCCTTACTACCTGTGATTCTGGGTCAATTGCCTAAGCTATCTGAGCCTCACTTCCTTATCTATAAAATTCAGATGATACTATTGCAACATGAGATAATCCAAGAGAAGTTCTTGGCTAATAATAAATGCTCAATAAATGGTAGTTTTTATCACTGTTGTTGTTATTGTCGCTATGCCCTTTGTGAAGACTATTAACTCCAACTGTAATACTGTTTGTATGGACCACTTTTATCCAAATACTGATTATAGGCTTTATATTATCATTTTAAAGAATTAATGGACAAAAAGCCTCACGATAGATTGAAATCACTGTGAAGAGTGAGGTGAATGATGTGGTAGATATGTCTGCTCCCTTTGCCTCTGTCTGGTTCTCCTTTCTTTGCTAGAAAGCAGGAGGACCACAATTCCCAGCCCCTTTGCAATCAGCTGAGGTCTCATGACTAGTTCTCATCAAGGAGTGGTGAGTCGAAGTCATGTGTATGACTTCTCATGCAAGGCACCTCAGAGTGGATGTGAAGTCTCCCTGATCTTTCCGCCCCTGAAGCCACTTGGGGCCCCCATTTACCTGGGTCCTTGAGTGACTGTGGAGCAGGTCCATTTCCCCACCCTTCGACCCCCCAATAACACACACTGGACATGTAAGATGAGAAACCTTTGCTGTATTGACATTGAACATCCTATCACACTACCTGTCCTTTTCTAAAACAATAAGTAATGGCCAAGTTATCATACTATCTGGAACACGTAATCCTTGGAATCGAATTGAAAGGCCAAACGTGCTCGTTATCTGTCTATTGTGTTGGGCCTTTGCTGGAAATTTCCATGACAAATATCAGAATAATAATAGCTAACACTTACATAGGAGTTACTATTTGTCAGGTATGTTCTAAGAGATTCATATATATAAACTCATTTAATCCCTTGTTTTAAAGAAATGTTTAACTGGGAGGCCACTAGGCTGAGATGACTCCAGCACTTTGGGTCGCTACTGCAAACCAAAGCCCAATGTAAACAGTAAAACAAAACTTAAGCTTTACCAATCAGCAACCACCAACTAACCTCTAACTAGAGACTTTTCTCTTTAGCCAATCAAATATATTTTCTTTGTCTTGCTTTCTTAAACACTTTATAAAAATTAAAATTTTCTTTCTCGTTCTCCCAGTGTCTCCCCTAGTGGAGTGTTAAACTGCCAATTCATGAATTATTGAATATTCAAATAAGCTCTTTAAAATTTTAATGTGCCTGGGCCGACCCTGTGGCTTACTCGGGAGAGTGTGCACTTGCGAGCGCAGCCGCACTTGGGAGCGCAGCGGTGCTCCCGCCGCTGCGGTGCTCCCGCCGCAGGTTCGTATTCTATATGGGGATGGCCAATGTGCTCACTGGCTGAGCACGGTGCAGGCGACACCAAGCCCAGGGTTGCGATCCCCCTACCGGTCACAAAAAAAAAAAAAAAAAAGGACAGAAAAAAATTTTTTTGATGTGCCTTAGTTTATCTTTTAACGCCTTATAACAATTCTATAAGTGAGGTGCATCAAGCCATTTTATAAGTGAGGAAATTAAGTAACTTGCCTAAAGTAAGAAGTGAAGTCAGGATTCGAACCCAGGCAGTCTGGTTCTAGAGCCAGTTAGAGTTAGAGTACACTTAACCACTATGCAATAAATATACATTAAAAGGTCATCTCAATATACTCTGTAAAAAACTATAATTTCTTCTCATTATGCTAAAAATAACCATGAGGAAATGAAAATGGGAAAAATATTTCATTTGCAGTAGTAAAATAATTATAAATTATTATTATTATTATTTTTTTTTTTTTTTTAAAAGATGACCGGTAAGGGGATCTTAACCCTTGACTTGGTGTTGTCAGCACCACACTCAGCCAGTGAGCGAACCGGCCATCCCTATGTGGGATCCGAACCCGGGGCCTTGGTGTTATCAGCACCGCACTCTCCCGAGTGGGCCATGGGCCGGCCCTATAAATTATTTTTTAATAAATATAAAAAGTATGAGACCTATATGAAGAAAACGATAAGATTTGTCTGAGGGGTACAAAATAAGATCTCAACGTGTCTTGGATGAGAGGATTTAATATCATAAAAACGTTAATAATTCTGTATCAGGACATATGCAGACTAACAGTGGTTTAAACAACCTAGAAGCTGATTTTTTCCCTGTGTAGAAGTCTGGGTAGGCCATTCAGGACTGGTAAGGTGCTCCACAATGCCAGAGACCCAGGCTTCTTTTCTCTTGATGCTTTGCCAGGTCTGCATCCAGCCAGCAGGAAAAGGGGTAGAGGGAGGGGGGTGTGGAAGGGGAGCACATGCTCTTTCCCTTTCAGGACATGTCTAAGGTTGGTTCTCTGGGAAATAGACAGTGAGACAGAGACTGACGGCAGGAAGTTTATTAGAGAGTGATCTCGGGATCAATATCTGGGGGAGGAGGTATTGGGCAAAGAGAGAAGATAAACTGCAATGCACTAGCAACAAAGGCCTCAGCCAATTCCATGAGGAGCTCTGGAATTGTGACACCTCTAGAGTTGATTCCCCTTAAAGCAAGGGGACTGGACCAACCAGTCATTAGATGTGGGCTAGCCCTGGGAAGAGTAAGCAGTCTTAGGTTAGGTGGCTCTCTACAGCTGATGGCAGTTCTTGGAGCAGGATGCAGCTGAGAGCCACCAGCTGAGGGACTGGGTGCAGCAGTTCTGAAGGGGTGTCTGGGCAGTGCCCTATAGCATTACTATTGGGCAGAACCTGGAAGTTGCATACATCACTTCTACTAACATCTCATTGGCTAGAACTTAGTCACATGGCCACTGGTAGCTTCAAGGCAGGCTGGGAAATGAAATCTTTATTTTGGGAAGCTAGGAGCCCAGCCAAAACTTTTATTACCAAAGAAAGAAGAGGAGAATAAATAATAAAAGAGATAATAGTAGTTTCTGTGACATCTCTCAAAACTGATATAACTTTATCACATTATTTATGAAAAAATTTGTTCTTTGAAACTGGATTAAACAGAATTTAAACTTCTTATGTAAGAATAAATGCCCAAGAGGGCTAATCAATTAGTCAATTGGCTAGAGCATGATGCTGATAACACCAAGGTCCAGGGTTCAATCCCTGTACTGGTCAGCCACCAAAAAAGAAAATTAAAAAAAAAAAAAAGGTAGAATAAGAATAAATACCCAAGAATAGCCAAAGAAGTTACAGAAAAAAATAATGTGGGAGCATGCTTGCTCAGATATTAAAATACTTCAAAAGACATGTAAATTAGAACAATATGATCCTGGCATAAGAATAGACAAATAAGTCAATAAAACAGAATGGCGGACCCAGAAATAGAGTCAAGGCAGGACTGCTATCCACTTGGTTTGCACAGTATCCCGGTATCCCTGTCGCAGTGATTTACAGATGGCATCTATTCTGACTGGTCTGTCCCCATGCTGTTTCTTTTGGTACCCATGCTGTTCTGATGTTTTTTTTGGTACCCACGCCGGTTTTTTTGGTACCCAGGTTTGTTTTGAATATACACCTGGTCCCACGATATACAGTAATTTAGTACATGCAAAATGTTGTATTTCAATTCAGTGGTTAAGGATGATTTATTTGGCATATATCCCTGATAAATAAATACGTTGCTATACATGTGGTAGGGAGAAAAGTAAGACTGCTACCTTATATCACAGAAACACATTTCAGATGGATTTGAAATATAAATGTGAAAAATGTAACAATGGAAATTTAGACCTACAAAATTTCAGTTAGGTAGGAATAAGTTCAAGAGATCTATTGTACAACATGGTGACTATAGTAAATAACAATGCACTGTATTCTTGAAAATCCCTGAGAGTAGATTTTAAGTGCTCTTACCACAAAAAAATAAGTATGAGGTAACGCATGTGTTAATTAGCTCCATTGAACCATTCCACAATGTATACATATTTCAAAACATGTTGTACATGATAAATATATATAGTTTTTATTTGTTAATTTAATTTTTAAAAATTTAATTTATTATTTTTTTTTGTCCTATTTTTTTGTGACTGGTAAGGGGATCGCAACCCTTGGTGTGGTGTCGCCCACACCGCGCTCAGCCAGTGAGCGCACCGGCCATCCCTATATAGGATCCGAACCGTGGGGGGAGCACCACTGCGCTCCAGGCGCCACACTCTCCCGAGCGCGCCACGGGGTCGGCCCTAAAAATTTAATTTAAAAGAAGAAAAATCTAGCCCTAGATGGTGGAAAGAAGTTTTTAAAGCAGGAAACACAGAAGTTGTAAAGGGGTGTGTGTGGAAAAAAATACCACAAACAAATTCAATAGACAAATGATGGATTAGGAAAAGTATTTCCAGTGCATGTGAAAAATAAAAGGTTAAGAGTTGTACTATATAAAAAGCTAAGAAAAAGGTAACCTAATAGAAAATGGACAAAGAATGTAAATAGGCAATTCATGTATGAGCAAATCTAAAATGGCCACTAAACATAGAAAAAGATGCCACGATGACTAATCTCAAGAGGGGTCAGGGAACTGCAAATTAAAGTAACAATTGAAATATCCCTTAGAGACATCAGACTGGCAAAAATGAAAAAAGCGATAACAGCTGCCGTTTTCTGGAAAGTGTGAAAAATGGCATTTCTTACACATTGCTAGTGCAAATGTAAATTGTTAAGTATTTTGGAGAGCAAAATTTAAAAAATATATACTCTTCTTAGCAATCCTATTCATAGGAAGAACTTTATCCATTTAAATAAAAGTATCAGTATGAAAGGATATACATAGAAAGATGTTTATTACATCCTTGTTTGCCATTGGAAAAACCTTAAAAATTAAGCATTAGATAGAAAAAATGATTAAATAAATTATGGTCCATCCCTACAATGGAAAAAATTATGCAGCCATTAAAAAGAATGACTTAGAACTATCCATGACATAGTTCAGATGTGACAGGTGAAATGCATAGAAGTGCCCATTACACACACACGCACACGACATATGTGTATATGATTATATGAGCATGGGGAAAGATAAAGACACTTTTATTTTTATGCCATATTTTGATATTTATTCCCTGGGATGAAGAAAACAGCCAACCAAGCAATGTTAAAAAAAATTAAGTACCATAATAAAAATAGCACGTATGTTATTCTACTTACATAAATTTGCAGTGTGGAGATTTGAGATGCATGACAGGATGGTCACCAAAATGTCAATAGTGGTTATCTCAGGGTGATGAGATTTCAGGTCATTTTTACTTACTTCCTTATGTCTATAAATTGTTTTTGAATTTTTAAAAGTGTGTTATTTATATAACCAGAGAAACACAAAGCTGTTTTCATTATGGAGGAAATAAATAAATGAATGAAAACCCTCAATAAACTTCTAGTTAAGTTAGATACTAACTTGGGGAGAAACTTGAAATGTCATGAAAATACTTAGGTAATAATGAATAATATCCTAACTTATTTAAATTTGATTTAAAACAATACAAATATTTAAGTATCTTTAAAAAATTTCTTTTTCTAGTTTCTCACCTTAGATAATAAAATGTAGCAAACATCAGTTCATTTGACCTGAGTTTTGGTTACTGAGAGAGAAACTTTTCACTGTGATTCAAAAGAATAAAATTTGTTATAAGATTTATTTTCTTTTCATACTTTTAATCCTTTAATTCTCTTTCTTCAGTGGCTCACAACCTCCTCTTCTGAGATCTGCTGTTTAATGGCTTTATTCCCTGACTCTGCTTTGTAAAATTTGATTGGATCTTGTGGTTATCAACTTACTATAACAAACGTATTATTAGAGCACTTTGTCTCTCACTGGCCTCAACACAGAATTCATAGTGTTTTCAGTTATTTTCTTGTGAGTCCATTCATATGCATATGTAATTTCTTTTAAACAGGTGAAAAGCTATTTATAATGGAAAAGCTAAGTCATAACACTGAAAGGAACTCTACCCCTTACACTAAAAAGTGGTATTATAGGGAAAGGACAGTTAGCAGTGAAAGCGCTATCAGAATAAACCGTGACTGATTAGATGCAGAGAGATAGGGCACTGTTTCAAACAGCTGAACTGGACACATACACCACATTTTTCTCTTTTCTGACTCCCCTGAGCTTCTACGTTTTAATCCTCTTACCATTGTCTACCCACACAGTCTTTTTCTTCTTTCTGTGACTGAAACGTCTTCATGGTCTTTTCCAGTATTATGTTCTGGTAACCTTTCTTTTCTTTCACAATGAGGGGCTTATTGGTGTCTAGTTTTAATAAATACATCCTCTTTTTAGTGACCAGGGTTTTTGCAAAGCAAAAAGTATAGACCCGGTAGGGAATTTCAGGAACATTCTCTGGTCCCTGAGAAAGACAGATGTGTTCATATGGAGCCATGGATCAGGTCAGCTGTACTTTCTGAGCACTGCAGAGCGTAGACAGCTCCATTCCTCCTCTGGCTGGAAGCTTCACTTTATTATGGTTTGTGGGTTAAGGAACTCATTCGTTCCCTGTTCTAGGCCAATGCTGCCTTTCTAGAGGGAAGAAAATTTATGCTTATGTCAAAAGTGAGATCTGTAATACCTATCCAATAGGGAAATTGTGAAACATTAGCCATGTTTTTATAGCACTTTCCAGCCCATTGCTGTGGAAATCCAATGTTATTCTTGTTTCTATGGCTATTGTGATTTATTTTGCTTCAATGATGTGACAGATAAACAAATTAATGGTTGCTTACAATCAAGATAAGATTTGAGATTTGCATATATATTTTTAAAGAAGACAAGAACTGTCATCTATCTTTCCTTTACAAAAGTTTTATTTGACAGGTTCTCTGTAATGACTGGGTATCACCACATTTTCAAATCAGAATTTGTTTTGATGCTTTGGAAAATTCCAGTTACTCCCTGCAGTTTCCTTATTGACAAGGGCTATCAAGCTTTCCAAGAGGGTCTTATCTGCAAGCTGCAGCAGTTACTAAGTGAGCAGCCAAACAGGTTCAGTGGGATTGCACAGCTGCCTGAGAGCTGGAGGCCAGGCTGGGTGAACTCCCTGCTTTCTCCTTTCAAGGCCTGCAGGCTTTGACCTGTAAGTGAGTGCCTAAACAGGGCCTAATCTGTCACACAAATATGCCTTAGCAAAAGTGGTGATGCCCCTTATTATCTGGCTTAGCAATGATTCCAAGACATGTATTTAGAGAAGTACTTGTATAAATTGCTGTACTTGAAGCTATGCCTGGTATTTCTATAAAACTCTCTTAAGGGATGATATAATAATTCAAATTTTATTTATAACAGCCAATGAGAACAAGGCCCTTCCTATCACCCCAGCTCTCAAGAGTAGCCCTAAAATAACAAACCAACATGTGCACTTGACGGATGCCCTTTAGGCTGAGCTCAAGTGTTCTGTTGTTGGGGGATTGTATATTACTTCTTTGAGATGACTTTTCTCTTCTCTGCCACAATGATTTATGATTTTAATGCTTCCATTACAAAACAGATTTCAATTTTTAGTTTTTTCTTGATAGCACAGAGAACTATCTTCAATTTGTGGGAAAAAAAAAAAACCCTCCCTAAAATTGGAGCAATCTCTGACATTCACATTTAAAAGCAAATTCCTAGCTAAGACTTGCCCTATTGTATTCCTAAAAGAGAGACAGATTGGGTAAAAAAATTGAAAATGCTACTTAAATGTAAATTATTATTAGGAAGGCCATTTGGCAGATTGCTTGGGGAAAAAAGTAATTAGAAGAGAGATTATGACTTCCATTCACCAAATAATGTAAATGTTTTTAATATCTCCAACAGTTGGCACTTTCTAATAGCAAAAGTCCGTATCAGAATAGCATTTCTCGGGCCGGCCTGGTGGCACACTCGGTAGAGTGCGGCGCTTGGGAGTGGCGGCCCTCCCGCCGAGGGTTCGGATCCCATATAGAGACCAGTCCACTCACTGGTTGAGTGCGGTGTGGGCG
>NW_007746780.1:0-2168 GCF_000696425.1 Galeopterus variegatus | reverse complement strand
GTGCATTTTATTAATTAATTTATTGATGTTAGTATTTTATAGAGCAAAACAGAAATTACATGTACCAATTATTTAAAACATATTTAGCTTTTAATATATATGGCATGGTACCCTCTTCTTAAGAGATATACTTTAATAGCACCGGCTCCATTGTGGTAAACAGTAGTTAAATATCCAATGTTAAACAATGACTTATTTACCCCTTCTTTTTTTTTTTTTAAAAGACAGTCTTTTTAAAGATATTATTTAGTGGCGTTTATTCAAGTTGGAAGAACTTCACAACTTTACACTAGATTGGTGATGGAGGGAGGTAGCAAGTGCTGCCAAGTTTTCAGGTTAAAAAATTGCTACAATTTTAATATTAAGAGAACAACTTTGAAGCAATTTATTTGATAACAGTCAGAACCAACTGGTGCCCTGTTTATCCTACAATAAACAACTACGAGGTTCACAAATGATACTATATCATTGACACCATTGATTTTGTGGAGTACAATATCTCAGTTTCAGAAATCCTTTTTTTTCTCAGTCACAGTCTGATTTATATTTCTGTATTAAGACCACTGCCTTTTGCGTCATTCCTTTTCCATTTATCCTTTTGTTCATTCATTTACCATCTATTGACCATGTGCCAGGCCCTGAGAATATGAAGAATGATATTTGAGCTGAGACTTGAAGGTAAGTTGGGTCCCACCTGTGCTTGGTCCCTGTCCCCATGGTGCTTACATCCTAGTGGGGGAGACACACAGTAAATAGGTAAAATATATCCATAAAGAAGGTAATTACAGTTTGGGATGTGTATAACTGGAAACTCTTTGCTACAGTGACATTTGAGCTGAGGATAAAAGAGGCAGTCATGCATTCTCTGCAAAGAGGAATTCTTGTGCAAAGTCCCTGAGCAGGAAATGCTTCAGCAGCTTTGAGAAACAGAAAGGTGGCCAACATGGTTGGGAGGTAAAGAAGAGAGTGGTATAAGGTGAGTGCTATGGTCTGAATGTTTATGTCTCTCCCTCCACCAAAGTCACATGTTGCAATTCTAACCCCCAAGGTGATGATATTAGGAGATGGGACTTTTGAATGTGATTAGTGTCCTTATAAATGAGGCCCAAGAGAGATCCCTTGCCCCATCCACTTTGTGAGGACACAGCAAGAAGGCACTGTCTATGAACCAGAAAGTGGGCCCTCATCAGACACCAAATCTTCTGCCACTTCCCAGCATCCAGAACTGTGAAAAGTACATTTCTATTGTTTATAAGCCACCAGTTTATGATATTTTGTTACAACAGCCAGGACAGACAAAGACAGTGAGGATGGAAAGGCAGCCAGAAGCCACATTATGCAGGCTCTTGTAGGCTGAGAAAAGGAGTTTAGAATGTGTTCTATAAACAATAAGACCTTGAAGGCTTTCTCAGGTGAGGGTCAGGTGAATGTGGAGGGGAGAGGTGTTCAGGATCAAGAGATGCCACATGCAAATATGTAAAGATATAAAAAAGCATGGCAAAATTGTCAAAATTTAGAAAAAGAATTCCACTGTTAGAGTCTTTTATGAAAATGGATATGATGACTCAAGTAACTACCTGCACCAAATTCCTGTCACTAGTTAAAAATTAAATGACAGCCCCTTAAGTTCAAAGCTTTGGAACATTGCACTACGCCAGTGAAACCAAGCACATATTTTCAAAATGGATTTATCATTCTCTGACCGAGGACATATTAAATGAACCAAGTAACCAAGTGAGTAACTTTGACCCATTGCTTGTCTTTCAAAGGACCCAGGACAGTATCATTCCCTTCCTTTTCTCTGGCCACATGTAATCAGAAATCACTACAGATCTACCTTTTTTTTTTTTTTGGCAGCTGGCCAGTACGGGGATCTGAACCCTTGACCTTGTTGTTATAACCCCATGCTCTAGCCAACTGAGCTAATCAGTCAGCCCAGGATCCTTATTTTTATTGGTTCAGAAATTATTGCCTTTCTACAGGATGCAGAGGGATAATCTATGATGAAAGTGTCTATTTCCATGTGTTTAAATTACGTTTAACAGGATGGAATTTTATATTTCTAGGATGTTTAAGACTTCAGAAAGAAATCTATTATGTGTTTCTAAAAACTTTCATTAAATTATAAGTTCTGGGGCCAGCCCGGTGGTGCACTGCTACAGTGCGCC
>NW_007746779.1:11940-13043 GCF_000696425.1 Galeopterus variegatus | reverse complement strand
ATAATATTCTATGACATAGAATTATAATTTTTAATGTACTAATAGACATTCAGAATTTTTCACCACAGTGTTGCAATAAACATTTTTATACACCTTTATTTTTATATGCTTAGTGGATTTTCTTTATTAATGTTTATATTTTATATATTATATTCTTTATTTTTAATTTGCTAAAAATGGCCAGATTTTTTTAGAGGGGTTGTGCAATTCACACAGTATTTGAGAGTGCAGATTTCCCTACATATGCATGAGGACTAGATGTTTTAGTTCTTTTTATTTTTGAGGTGAAAATGTTATCTCATTTTTCTTTTTCTTCACATTTTTCTTACAAGTAAAGAGATTGGTCATCTTTCCAAATACTTACTCAAACAGGTTTATATATTTACTGAATTTTCTATTTGAATGTGGGAGTGTGTGTGTGTTTAATCCATCTGTAAATGCTCTTTTTTATTAAAGGAATTAAATGACTGATTTATGTGTTGAAAACAATTTTTGCATTTTTCTTTCAACTTTAATATGGTGCTTTTTTTCTCCTGGCTAAAAATTAAATCTTATATTGTCAAATAAATAGATCTTCACACTATTTCCTGAGTTTTGTGCTTGCTAAAGAATGTCACCCTTAATTTAGTTATTGATAATAATATTATTGTTATTATTTAATAATAAGTTATTATTATTTACATTTATAAATTTAATCCACTTGGAATTTTTAAAAAATATTGTATGATATGAGGAAGGGAATTAACGTTTTTATCAGTTTGATGAAGCCAATTTGCTAAAAACATTAAAAATTATCCTTTTAATTAATAATTTAAATTTTAATTAATTAATTAGTTAACTTTTTAAAATTATATTTTTCCTGCCCCATTGGCATTTTCCTTTTTATATATTGTTTCCATATATGTACTTGGATATGTTTCTGGAATATTTCAGTCTATTCTACTCTTCTATTTTTCTCTTCTTGTACCCAATGCCATACTATTTTGTGCTAAGTTTAATATCTGTAAGGCAGTTCCTCCTTACTATTCTTTTAAAAAAATTTTTGGGTGTTTTGGACACACTTCTATATGAACTTTAAATTAATTTTATCACACACACACACA
>NW_007746779.1:9640-11049 GCF_000696425.1 Galeopterus variegatus | reverse complement strand
CACACACACACACAGGCAATAGTCTTTCTTAATTTTGGCCAGTTCTAGTGGGTGTGTAGTGATATTTTATTGTGTTTTTAATTTATATCACCCTGATGACTAATGAGGTTGAGTATCTTTTCTTGTGCTAATTTGCCATTAATGTATATTTTTTCTAAAGTCTTTGCTCAAGTTTTGCACATATTTTTATTGAGTTGTTTGTTTTCTTATTGAGTTATAAGAATTCTTCATATATTCCAAATGCACATCATTTTTTAAATTTATGTATTGTAAAAAAAGGATTACATTGTGTAATAATAAATATAGTAATTTAAAAATCATCTATTTTGTGAATTGTGGATTGCAATTTCACTTTCTTAATGGTGGTTTTTAAAGAGCAGAACTTTTAAGTTGTAATAAAATGCAATTTGTCAATTTTTTCTTTTATGATAAATTCTTTTGATATCTTGTCTGATAATTTTGTGTTAACCTCAGTATTATAAAGATTTATTTATTCTCTAGAATTTTTATAGTTTTAGTTTGTATGTGTAGGCTATGATCCTCTTTGAATTATTTTTGTGTAGTATGTGAGGTATATTGTGAGATAACTAATCTCTGTCTGTCCTCGTGCCTGAGTCCCATTCTGAAAATTCGCTTGGCATGTCAGTCCCTCTAGAACTGGCACCCACCTTGCTTTGGCCTTGACATTTACCTCTGCATCCCATTCTAGGAACAGATTTCATGATATGGATTCTTGCTCAGGCCCTATGCCCACTTACAGATTTCCTGGGACTGATTGCTCATACCCTGATAGTGCCAGCTCCTTGATTACTCTGCCTATACTGCATCTACTTGCCTATGAGTGGTCCCCACTACTACGTGTTCCATACATTTGCTGCCACTTGAAATACTGCAGTAACACCATTACCACTACCCTCTTCTCCAGCCTGGGCTGAACCTCCTCAGAGCACCTCCACACAGTCTTCCCACCAAAGACCTTCTCTGCCTTGGTGCAGACATTCAGTTACAAGTCTAACATCTCTCATTCTACACAATCCCAAGCAATTTAACTAGACCATGCCTAGCCATGTTCGGGATTATTACAGTTCTTTCTGAATTTGTATGATTGCCACTACTCCTCAGAGGCAGAAATTGTATCTTACCCTTTTATATAGATCCCTTCATCTCTACTGTGAAGGTTAATTTTATGTGTCAACATGACTAGATCATGTGGTGCCCAGATATTTGGCTAAATGTTATTTCTGCGTGTGTCTGTGAGGGTGTTTCTGGATGTGATTAGCACTTGAATGGGTAGACTGAGTCATGCTGATGTCCCTCTCCAATGTGGGAGTGCATCATCCAGTCCCTTGAGGAGCCTGAATATGACAAAATGGTGAAGGAAGGGAGAATTCTCTCTCTCTCTCTCTCTC
>NW_007746779.1:6116-8507 GCF_000696425.1 Galeopterus variegatus | reverse complement strand
CCTTGAGTTGGAACATCAGTCTTCTGTCCTCAGTCTGGACTTACATCATCAGTGCTCCTGGTTCTCAGATGTTTGGACTCGGACTGGAACTACACTACTCGCTTTCCCGGGTCTCTAGCTTGCAAATAGCAGATCATAAAACTTCTCACTCTCCATAACCACATATATAAAGAGATTTGTTTTATGTCTATATTTGGTTTTGTTTCTCTGAAGAACCCTGATTAATATACCCCCCTTAAACACACTAGCAGTTTTCAAAGGAATATTTCTTGAATTGCCAAATTAAAAGCAAAATTAATAGCAAGAGCACAGGCACCCAATTACACACACACATTCATACATGCACTGCCCTTAGAAGGATTCCTCCTGTTTCTGTTGCCTTCCTCTCTCTCTCTACTGCTCAAAAAGAGTATAAAAGTTTTTTTGAAAAAATATAAATTTGCAAATAAGTCTACATTTTATAAAGAATTTTTAAGTTGCAAAATATTTTACAGAGTTTTAATGCAAAGAGCATAAATGGTATAAAGAATAATAAAATCTGTGATATAGATTGCATTTTCAAGCTGCGATCAATATGCAGGTGTTCACAGGCTGACTTTTTTTAGTAGAATCCATTTCCTTTCAGACAGTAGCTTTATAATCCTATGTTGAGACTGTCTGGGCAATTCAGAAATTTCAGGGCAGCACAGACTAGCTCTCTTTGACCAGGGCAGACAGTCTGCTAGTCTTTGTTCTCGAAGGGCAGCACACTGCATTGTATTCATTATCCCAAAGCTGGCTGGCAGAAGTTATAAAAAAATAAATTTTGCAAGAAAGTTCCCAAGCCATTCAACTGTATAAATTACCTAGATACCTTACTCTGTACTTGAAAAAAGAACATTTTCCCCCTGCAAAACAAATTGCCTTTTCCTTTCTGATTTATTTGTTTTTGTTTATTTGTTTGCTGATTAATTTTTGAATAGATATTAAATTCACACATGCCAAATATTTGAAAATATACATAGAATGAAATAACTCTCCATCTACCCTGTTTTCCTACCTCCATCTACCCTGTTTCCTTTCCTAAAACAGTTAGCATCACTGTTACTTTCTTGCAAATCTTTCCAGAGGCTTTCTATGAATATACAAATGAATGTGAACCTATATTCTAATTCTCACCTCTTTTAAAGAAAAAAGGGGCTAGACGTCAGGGGACCACCAGCGTCTGTTAGTCCAGAATTTTCCTGGTTTTAACACTTATAGCCCCCTGTGTCTGGAAACTTCTGAGCTCTGGGCAAACCAGAATGGTTGGCCACTGAAGTGCCCTTCTATATACACTATCTGACACTAATATTTTGGAGATGTTTTCATAACAGTACCCAAATCTTCCTCATTCCTTTTATTATGTCTTTAATTATTATATGTATTTAAGCATTCTTGTATTTTTGTATTTTTGGTAATTGTTGTATTTTTGGTAANGTTGGCACTGTCTGTCCTACATTCTTCAGTTCTCACTGCTTATTATTTTCCTTACAAAAAAACGAGGCTTCTGAACTTTAATTCTAACAAGGCCTTTCTTTGCTTATCCTCAAATGGAAAAACACAACTCTAGTTCACCTATATAATTCTGTCTTCACTCTTTTTATATGTATGTTACACTTATCCATATCAGTCACTCTCTTCTGCTCCTATAGTAAATACACACATACATATGTAATTTTTAAACCATGAGGATTTAATAGGTGATGTATATAAAAGGACTATGTTCTTGTAAAATGGGTAAATTTTATTTATTCAGCTTTACATGTTGAAACAGAAAACTCATTTTCTCAACTAATTCAAAAATGAGAAGGTAATATAAGTATTTAAAAGTTCTGTTTACACTGTATAAAGAAAAATATTCAAATTATCTATCGGTCATTTTTCTAGCAAATGTAGCCAGCTTGACATATCTTTATAATCTTAAAATAGAATAATTATTTTGGCATTATCCAGAAAAAAAAAATAGTGATTTTGTTTTACCCAAACAACTTGTCTAATGGCACAGTTGTCTAAATTTTTCATTTTTCCAGTCAATTATTTTGACTCTGACAAAATCTCTTTCAGTCACCATCTTAAACAGGAGACCTCGTGTTATTGGTAATTGGTCATTTGTTTAATCATTTATTCAGCCAACCTTCATTGACTATCTGCTAACTATCAAGAACAACGCTAATATTCTGTGGGCTCTGAGAATACCTTTGGGAAGGGAACAGTCCTAAAGCATCTCCACTTTTATGCATTTAGTATAGAATCCGAGTGCTTCCAAGTTATCTAGACTAAAGTTTGCCCTTTTCCTAATATCCAAATACAATAGGCCAAACTTCCATCTTATGAGCAAAAAATTCACTTTCCAAATATTTCTGGGGGATT